>NC_056731.1:1316781899-1316816899 GCF_019279795.1 Protopterus annectens | reverse complement strand
GATGTGGGGGTGCAGGGGGGTCTGCCCCCTATTCAGTGTGTTGAGGTAAGTTTTTTTTTTTTTTTTTATATTTTCATTGTTTAAAACTTCGCTCATATGTAGTTGAACATATGAGGTTCGAAGTTTTTAAACTTCGAATATATAATATAAACTATATATATATATATATATATATATATATATATATATATATATATATATATATATATATAATGTGTGTGTATGTATATTTACATACTTTACATACTATATATGCAAGCTTCCTTTTAAAATTAAATAACTTGCATCTTATTTCCATGGCTAAGTTATTTCACATCTTGAAAAATCCTAAAGGGCAAGTTTTGCCTCTTATTTGAACATCTCCTGAAATTAACAGAAGTAGGCCTCTGTTTCTAAGCTTAGCATTTCTATTCCTTTAAGTGAGAGAGTACCAGTTTATCAGGATATTTAGCTGCAATGAATATTATGGATAATCCTGAAGTTACAACTTAATAACCAGTTGAGTACAGGTCCAAAGCCATCAGCCTTTCCTCATTTCAATAGCTGTTAGTTTCTTAAATCAGTTTTGCAAGATATTTTTGAATCTTTTTAAGCTGATGTAAATTGTTTTTCTTGTAACAGTAGAGCACAGAGTAGTATATGGACTGCAGTGATTATATTGTAAATTTGAAAGAAAAAGACTAAACAAAGTTTTGTAATACACCAGTCATTTGATCTAGATTCACCTTACAGCATTAATATCAGCCAGCACAGAACAGTGTCTAAAGTATTTTTCATAAATCAGAAGCTATAATCCACTCTATTGCCACACAAAAAGTGTAGCAGAATGAAGTATTTAGGGGCTTTAAAGCTGTTCACTCATCAAAAGAACACTTAGCTTCTGGCTGTTGATTGTGTGGCACTGTTGTTATGGCTTTCCAATTGTAATACAGTCTGCACACCCACACTTCTTTTATCTATAACTGGTAGCACACCAGGGGTTCGGCTGTTGACTGTGTGGCAGTGTTATGGCTTTCCAACTGTAATACAGTCTGAACACCTACACTTCTTTTATCTATAACTGGTAGCACACCAGGGCATTTAAAATTCTATATACTATAAATAATTATGATTTGGCCTCTCCAATCATAACTCACTTTTATGTGTTTACAGAAGAAATATCAAGGTTCACCTCTCAAGCTTTCTTTCAGTTGGCTCTCAAGATTCATTTCTTGACATACATTTATGTTTAAACATGTACAAAGTCAGTGTTGTGATTGCTGACATCTCTTTTATATTCAAATATGGATCTGATTAAAGCAATAAGATGAAGAATCAATATGGGCCACTGGATGGTCTGCAAGTCTTCCATTCTGTTGGGCATAATTACATTTAGACAATGGGCTACTTTGGCTATGTTTTTATACTTTTCATTACTAAAATAAATACTATATATAAGATTTTAATGTAAAATAATTCCTCTGCCAAACTTCTTTGAATACAGGTCATATGTCAAAAGAACCAAAACTAGGAAATGTTAGTTGCATATGTAGAATGATGTTTCCCTATTGCTTCTTTATCAAAGGCTTACACAGATATCCATTTAGACACACATGTACATGAATCACAGACAGACACTGACACATATACACATGTACACCAATATGTACAAACACAGACATGCAAACACAGATAACATCACAAGCAAAAAGAGACACCACACACACACACACACACACACACACACACACACACACACACACACACACACATATTTGCACACATGAGCTCTTGCATGCATATTCAAATAGATTTACATGCACACCATACAGAGTTTATGTTTAAAGTCTTTTATTTGTTTTACAGAAGTGTTGTTTTGTGTTCAATTGTTAAATGGCAGAAGCACTGGGTATTTAAATATTTCAGCTCAAACAGATAATATATAAAGTAAATAGTATGTAAGAAATATTTAGGCTTTTATTTCTAAATGACAAATGAGAATTAAGAATAAAAAATGTTCTTCCGTCTATAAAGCTCATTCATATGACTTGCTCTTATTATGTGGATGTGGAGAAATTGGTTTGCTGAAGATCATGGTTGTTGAAGCTTTGTGTCTTCTGTGATTTCTATGCCTATGTTTGTTAACTGTCACTGATGTTGTGTATGCATTTTTGTTTCCATACTGCTGTGTTTTTCCTGTCTGTACATGGCCTTTGGAGAAAGGAAATTTTGTTCACCTGTACATTCGTGTATTGTCTGAATGACAAGTTATTTATGATTATGATTTATGATTATGAAATAAAATTGCTCCTGATGCTGAGTTTCTGAGAGAAAGAATTTGCATGACAAAGAACCTTTTTCTTCCTGCTGGTATATTGATTTCATGCCATGTGCAGGCCCTCTAATTTTTCACTGGGATATTCCTGTACATAAATTTACATCTTTGGAACCTTGAATAACCAACAGCATTTCATTGCTTTAAAACCTCATTTTCTATGGGTACAGTATTTCACTCTTCCTTGGGAAGATGTGCCTTAATATAATACATAGCAGCTTACAGGCTCTTCTTGTTATAAATTTCAGACTGCGGTCAAGGCTGGCATTCCACCCACATGAAGGTACCTATGACTTTAAATTAATTTACTGTCTTAAATTGGAAATTTACCATAGCTAAAAGAGATGTCAGTTTTCCCAAATGTTATGACTGCCAAAGAGAGAATTAATTGCCGGTGCTTTGAAGTAACCTAACACCATCCATCCATAGGCCAGTAGGTTTAGCTGCCAAGTTTAAGAAGCACCACAACTCCAGAAGCTTGAATGCTATAACCCCATGATGACATTTGCTATTCTTCATATATGAATTTTTTAAAAAAATAAACATATTCATTAAACTATCACTTATGACATAGGCAATCATACATTTATATAAATGTAAACAAACCATTTTTTACATATTTTCATTTGCAAACATTATACATCCCTTATAATCTAGCCAGTCATTGCCAGTCACACATTGCATAGCTCATTCGATTCCTGGCTTTCCTTAAACCTCATTCCTCCCACAAAACATTATCCTGCATGTATTGTTCCCACAATTCCCATTTTTTACGTACTTTGCTCCTACACTTTTCTAAAGATCCCAATCCGCTTGTTTTATCTCTGTTACAATCTTCACTCCTTCTAGTACAGTTGGTTTAGACTTGGATTTCCATTTTCCTGTAATTGCTTTTTTTTTGGCAGCCACCAGAATTAAACTCAGAGAGGCCTTATTACATCTAGGCAATTCCAATTCTGTATTACAGCTCAAAAAATAATTTCCTTAGCTGTGTCAATTTTCTCACCCAGGATTTCTGATACAGTAGTCCGCAGGGAATTTTTTAAAGTCTGCCACTCATTACACTCCCAAAATATATGCCCCAGTTACCTATTTCTTTCCCATCACATCTCCAACATCTGCAATTTGCCTGATGAAAAATTCTTTGGAGTCTGCTAGGAGTCTAAAAATAGCAGCTCCAACACTTCCAATGAAAGATCCTAAATCTTCTAGACTTTGTTGCGAATTTGGAATCCATACATATATCCTCACATTGTTGCTTTGTGAATTGCTTCCTCCCAGTCCTTTCTAACCTCCTCTGATTGATTTCTGCAGTTATTATACAATATTTTATATGCTGTATGAATTATCCCTTTTTTAGCAGCGGCTTTGGTACAAGGTTCTAGTAAAGGCCGTACCACTGCTGGTCTTTTTCTTAGGATCCCCCTATTTCTTTCTGTTTGCCTATACTCTGATGAAAATCCATGACAGGGAAGGAAATCTCTAGCCTGCAGTCCAGATGAATTCATGGCATCTTTCCATTCTATTACCTTTCACTCTCTGGTTATTTGCCCCCAATACCTTGGTTCCTTTGCCAGCTTTATCCAGTAGATTCCAGCCCATATCTATTAAGATTATTTCTGAAGGATAGTAATGACTGACTCCTTTTGGTTCTAAGTTTATTCCATAATCCTGAAAGTTGATGTGTACTGTAGGGTCTATGTTAAATGACTGAATGCTTAAAAAAGCAACTGATGATTTATCAAACCCATGTAAGTGAAACTTGCAATCTCGAAAAATTTGAACAGCTTTTTATTTCCAAGGGAAAAAAAATTGCTGTTCCAGAAAAATAAAATGTAAAACATTACATAAAGTGGGGGGCTTTACCCCCACACCCCCCTACTTAAATATATCAACTCCAAGATCGCACTACAGTCACAAAAATGGCAAAGTAACAGAAGCGGCCAAGAATTTGCTTATATGCCATTTTGCTATTTTGTCTTTTCGTGCTTTCAAGTTCGATCAAGATGCATTCAAAACAATGTGTTTTCAATCATTTAATAGGAACCCGTATTGTAGCTGTCATTTTTGTGTTGTTCATATTTTTTAAATATTAAGTTCCTAAACCTGATGTTATCTCCCCAATGCTGTTTTTATGCACATATTTTCAAACAGAAATGGATTAGCAATTGCCTAATAGAGTAAGCTTATGTTTCTTGTTTTTAACCCAGAAGAAATAGAATACAGTTAAAATTTATGAAGCCTTCCTGCATAGTTCATTTTTCCAGCTTTGTGATTTCTCTAGTAAAGAATAAAGAATTATTCTACCTTAGAGAATGGGCAAACTGAACCTCAGTACCCTGATTGGAGAATGAACGTTCTCCAGCAGGGTATTAATGTACAAGTAATGCCCTCTGAAAAATGAGTCTAACATTTCATGGCAGTATATCAAGCTGCTGTGAAACTCGGACTGAAAAAAAAACTAATGGCCGACATTATTTTACATTCGATAAGTAACACTTCTGCTGTTTACTGAGTGTAAAATATATTAAAAAAAAAGAAAACTAAAAAACAAAAGTGTGAGTGTGCTCATGTCTGTGTGTGTGAGAGTATACAACATCGATTGAGCCATTATTTTACACTAAGTAAGGCTTTTGCTATTTAGCAAGTGGAAAAACTAAGTATAACAGGAAAAAGTGTGTGTGTGTGTGTGTGTGTGTGTGTGTGTGTGTGTGTGTGTGTGTGTGTGTGTGTGTGTGTGTGTGTGTGTGTGTGTTTCTGTCTGTTTGTGTGAATGTGGGCCTGACTGCATGAAAATGAGGTGTGTGTGACTGAGAGAGAGTGAAATGTAAGAGTGATCAAGCAACAGCAGCATTGAGGAGGTTTACGTACATCCTACCTCTTGGATCAAGTTAACTGGATAAAACCTAAAATAAAGGGGGAACAAAGACTCAAAACAGGAACATATTCCTCTTAAAAAAAATCACAAAGTTCCTTCAATAATAGGACTTGTGTTAGCATGCATCTTTCTGAAGTGTGTGTGTGTATGTGTGTGTGTGTGTGTGTGTGTATGTATGTGTGTGTGTGAGAGAGAGAGAGAGAGAGAAGGAGAGACGGTGAGATGATGGACCACTGGCATTAGCAGATAAGAGGTTTGTGTACCTCTTGACCTTTTAGCTCAAGAAATCTGAATAAAGCCTGAAATAAAGAGGGAACAAAGGCTCAAAAATATGAATAGATCTTAAATGTTGTACTTATGAAATTAAAAAATAAGTTAAATAGGAGAATTTGTTGACATTAATTTTCTGAAGGGAATAAAGTCTGAAAGTCAAATGTATGTCATTATTTAGTGACTTCAATCCCCAAAGACTGGCAAGAAACCACACATTGTATCAGTAAGGGACCAAAAACTAAAGGAAATATCTAGATATTTTTTACAAATGACAGATTTTGGATGTAAAATGCTTCCTCTAACACCATTTACATATACTATATCAACTTTGAAACACTAGGCAGAGGAACTATTTTAAATCAAAAATATATAAAAGAAATAATATAGTAACATAAAATAAATAAATAAATAAATAATTAAAACACAATTTTAAAGAGAATACATTCTCTAAGTGCAATAATGCCCTCCAGGATGTGTGTTAATGTGTAATTAATGCCCTTCTAGAAGTGTAGAGGCCCTCCACCTGCAGTGCCGGGCCTTAGAACACCCCTGGGTGGGCATTAATTGCACAATAACACACACCTTGTCAGGCATTATTGCTTGCTTAACAGGCTGTTTCAAGGGTCTTCTTTAAGTGCTATGAAATGCTGCATTGTATTCAATAACAGGTCAGAGCAGTGAAGTGCAAAGTGATAAAATGTTCTCCTTAGAGTTACTAGATATTTTTATGTAATTAGTTGATATACCTGATGTATTATTTATGTATAATTGTTGCTGTTTTTAACTTGTTTACATTTGGACAGTATTTTATGGGTGAAATTAGTCACATGACCTGTAGAATATCACTATTTAACAAAGGTATATTCTTCAGCAATAATTCATGACTAGGTGTGGTTATAGAAGATTTGCCATGGTTGGTGTGGTTTGATCATGAGGGTAACGCCTTGGTGATTAAACAAAGCCAGCTCTGGTTAAATGATACATTACCGACATAGGAATGGATTATTGCTAATATACAATTACATTATTTAAGGAAAAGTACTTATCCTTCATAAATGTCACTGCATTTATGGACTTTACTGATCTCGTGCTAACTTTTAGTAGTATGGGGCATGCTGGATGTATACTGCTCATTTGCTAAGCCTGTGAGAACCTGCACATTACATTGAAGCTTCTGCAGGGTTTTTTTTTTGTTTTTCTTATTTGTAATGAGGAATCTCTAGTGGTGCCTTCTATGCAAGGTCTTCATTTTCTTTTTTGTACAGCAGCTCCAGAGTCTGTGTGTTTGTGAAGCTATTTGTGTGGACACTCACAGCATTGACAGTCACATTTTTTTATGCTAAATTCTATTATTCTGCTCAAGACAATAGTTTAATGTTATGTGGTAGTATGCAAAGTTTTCTTAATAGAGTTTCAGGTTATAGTTTTTGCTTTTGCTATGTATAAGAGCCTTGGAAAGGAATTATGCTGACACGGGGAGGAAGCTCAAGAAATAAGGAGAGATTGGGATTTTGGATGCAGACTCTTAAGGAGAACAACCAAAATTATAAAGAGTATTATATTCATAAAATAGCAGGGAGTACTCCAAGAACTAAACAGCACAAGAATGGAGAAAAGAGATTTTGCTGATAGAGTTGACTATGGTCAGGGATACAGATAATAGTCAATAGGGGGCTGGAATTTATTGGAGAAAACTGGCAAAGGTACCAAGGTATTGGGAGCAAATAACTAGAAAGTGAAAGGTAATAGAATGGGAAGAGGCCAATAATTAATTTGGACTGCAGGTTAGAGCTTGCCTTCCCTATCAAAGATTGGTATCAGAGTATAGGCAAATAGAAAGAAACAGGGGGCTCCAAAATGAAAGACCAGCACTGGTAGAGTTTTTAATAGAATCTAGAACAGAAGCTGCCATTAAAAAAGGAATCATTCATAAAGCATATAAAATATTGCATGATAATTATAATATTCAATCAGAGGAGTTTAGAAAGGATTGGGAGAAGATATCGGATAGGCAATTCACAAATAGATAATGAGGAGATATATGTATATCTCCAAAATATGCAACAAACTATAGAAGATTTAGGATCTTTGCCTAGAAGTGTTTACATAGGTATTTTTATACCCCCAAGTAGACTCCAAAGAATTTTTCCTCAGTTGGATAGCAAATGTTGGTGGTATGACAGGCAAAAAAGAGGCAGCTGTGAACATAATGTTTAAGAGTATAATGAGCTAGCAGACATTTGGGATTATCTGCAGACCACTCTGTCAGAGATGCTGGGTGAGCAAGTTGGACCGATTGGAGAGATGATTTTTTGAGTTATGCTACAGAATTAGAATTGCCTAAACATAATAAAGCTTTGCTGAGTCTAATTATGGTGCCTGCCAAAAATGCAATTACTAGAAAATGGAAATCAAAGTCTAGACCAACTTTACTAGAAGTAGTGAATATAGTAACAGAGATAAAACAACTGGAATTGGGATCTTTAGAAAAGGGAAGGAGCAAACTATCTAGGAAAAAATGGGAACTGTGGGAACAATATATGCAGAGTAGGAACAAGGTTTGAGAGGCAGGAATAGAATGAGACATATAATGCTTAACTGACAATGACTGGATGGTTCTTAAGTGATGTACAATGTTTACAATTACAGTTGTTTCAATGGTGTCTGTGATGTAAATGCTTTGCAACTAAAGTGATATCATTTTGTATGTTTTTCATTTATATAAATGTAAGATTGCCTTTGTCATATGTGTAAATTTAATAAAGATGTTTGGGAAAAAAAAGAACAGAGTTTCAGTTTATTTGGAGAGGAGAATGTGGGTTTTGGTCAATGTTCATGCTGTTGTAATCACTTTAGTTGCAAAGCTGACTGATTATTCTTAATTTAGTATAGGGTAGGACAAAGTATATGTGTGCGTGTGTTTGTGTATGTGTGTGCATGTGCGTGTGTGCATGTGTGTGAGTGTGTGTGCATGTGTGTGTGTGTGTGTGTGTGTGTGTGTGTGTGTGTGTGTGTGTGTGTGTGTGTGTGTGTGCGTGTGCGCGTGTGCGTGTGTGTGTGTGTGTGTGTGTGTGTGTGTGTGTGTGTGTGTGTGTGTGTGTGTGTGTGTGTGTGTGTGTGTGTGTGTGTGTGTGTGTGTGTGTGTGTGTGTGTGCGTGTGTCTGTGTGTGCATGTGTGTGTGTGTGTGTGTGTGTGTGTGTGTGTGTGTGTGTGTGTGTGTGTGTGTGTGTGTGTGTGTGTGTGTGTGTGTGTGTGTGTGTGTGTGTGTGTGTGTGTGTGTGTGTGTGTGTGTGTGTGTGTGTGTGTGTGTGTGTGTGTGTGTGCACGTGTGCGTGTGTGCGTGTGTCTGAGATGGGGATATATCTCTCTCTGCTGTTTGTGACTGTGCAGCATGTTCATGACACTACCTTACTTTTTGTCCTGTACACGGTAACCTGTTATTCTTCTGCTACTGGAGAATATTCCAATAGGAAGCCTAGTCGCTCAAGCAGACTTCAGAGGTAGGACTTCTTTTTATTGGGATATGCTTGATCTACAATTGGTACACTAACTGAGCTGCCTAATCAGACTGCACATTTTCGAAAGCCTTTATTGTATAACTGTCATTCTATTATTCAGAAGAAGTCCTGCACTCGTATTGAGGATGAAAGTGTTTAATAATAAACAGTGTGTTATATAGTTGGTGCAGCTGATTTTTTTACTTTTTTTGTTTGGAGGACATAGTGAGTTACTTCTGTGGGTCTTTAATGACTATGTCAGTTTACAGCAGCATGACTGGTGTGCTTTCTCTGATCTCTGGAGTAAATCCAAAGCATCCTTTGAAATCTACAGAAAAAGCAAGTATTTTTATTCACTGTACTGCACTTTTAAACTGTTTATTACTGAATTGCTTCCTACTTTTAACTGTTTACTAGCCATTTTAACTATTTTGCTGTTTCACTCTGCTGATTTAGACTGCTTTTCCTGCACTTTGTATTTTCTACCAGTTGTATATTTTATAGCATAGGCTAGATTCAGATTTGCTGAATCTAGATTGTTTGTCATTATCTGAGCAATAAAACCAGCCATCTTACATTAAGAGGGCTTCCTGCACCCTTGTGGCAGAAGAGTGTAGCAAAGGACCCATCAGAGTTGGGGACTGTTGGAATAAGGCTCAGTATTGAGCATTTCCATTTGCCAGCTTGTTTGAAAGTTGCTTAACTTAGCTTGTATTGAGGCGGCAGTTTTGCAAGGACCTGTGCCCAGTTTACAGGAGCTGCTCTAGGATTGGGTGCTCTCTTTGATCTCTGGAGCAAATCCAAACAAAAACCAAGGTATCCTTTGAAATCTACAGAAAAATAAGTATTTTTTCAATGTACTGCACTTTAAACTGTTTATTACTGAATTGCTGCCTACTTTTAATTGTTTTTAGCCATTTTAACGGTTTTGCTGTTTCACTGTTTCAACTGTTTGCTGTTTGAAGCTGTTTTTCCTGAACTTTGTATTTCTAATACTTGTGTATTTTATAGCATAGGGTAGTTTCAGATTTGCTGAATCTAGACCATTTGGCATTATCTGAGCACTAAAACCAGCCATCTTACATTAAGAGGGTCCCCTGCACCCTTGTAGCAGAAGATCGTAACAAAGGGCGCATCTGAGATGGAGAATGTTTGTTTAAATTAGACTCAGTATTGAGTATTTCAATTGGCTACCTTGCTTGAAAATTGCTTAATTTGTTTTAAAAAAGGGTTCTAATAGTTAGTATGGAAGCTCTGCATTTGGACAAGTTTGCACCTGTTTTAACACAGCTCCACAGGGTTTGAAAATTTGCTCTGCTAACTTCACCTGAACAATCCAAGGAATCTGTTTGTGCGTAGTGCATCTTCATGCAGCACCAAGCAGTAGACCTAACTACTGGTGGTTATAGATATAAAAACTAAAGTAGATTTATTTTCCCTTAGAAGCTGCCCATGCTCCAACTAAGGAGTCCCTTCAATCGCACTTAGCTGCTCAGAGAGCACCTTATCTGGGCTTTCTACAGGATTTATCATGTTAACTGAAGTCACATAATCCCTAATAGTCTCGTACCACTTGAGAGCCCCAATAGTATAGACCCTCCACCAATTAAACCACATCCTTCCACATTAATGTAAGCAAATTTACATCTAGTATTATGGATGGTCAGTTCTCCTCCAGTTCTCCTGCCAGTCTGATTGACATGGGTATCCTGAGGCAGTGTAGCAATTGCCTCATGTACACTGCCAACCCACTACTCCTAAACCACTCAAGCTCAATTTGTGAGATATTCATATACACCAAGAATTTGGAATCCTTGCTCTCCTGTTCACAGAATAGTGACACTGAGCATGTCGTCAGCCCATATACTACACCTACTGCACAAACCACGCTATCAACACGTAAACCATCATAGTCAGAGTTACTAACCAGAAATTTACCTAAACACCAGAAACGTCTGAAAAACAAACATGCTACACCTAATACAGTACCTATAGCACTCAATATACATGAAACCACAAGCACAAGTGTCTCGACAAACAAGACCTGAAGGCAAAGCATATCTAAACCAATTTTTTTGATCATAGGCAACACTATAGTGAGACTCACAGATGTCCCATTCACCAGGATGGACAAGGGTAAGGTTGTGGTCAGCTAAGTGTTGGGTGCCAGGATCCACCAGATCACACACTCACTCAAGTCTATCCACAACAAGTACCGTTATGACTCCATCATAATTCAAGTTGGTGTGAATGACTTGAGACATACCTCACTGGATTATATGAAGAGAGACATGACTTAGCTCTCTGATTATGTGTCTCAAGCAGGTATGTCCCTAGCCTTGAGCAGCATACTACTTTCACTTAAGATGATACCAAAATATAAACAAAAAATGATTGACTTCAACAACTTGCTTAGTTTCTGGTATCATTCTAAGGGGATCCAATACCTGTCAGCCTGGGATGACATGATAGATAGACCACGCTACTTTGACAGAGATGGTCTTCATCTGTCACCTCTGAGATTTCAGTTAGTGGCTAAGGCTGTTGCCTCCCCAATAGTGCCTTTTTTAGACAATGTCACAACAACAAAATACGCAATGTAAAACTATCTTCAAAAAGCAACCTCAAGGTTATGTTGTTAAATACTATGTGCAGCATTCGAAAAAACCAATAATCCGTTTTTGGAGGATTATGTTGTTAAATGCTAGGAGACTAAACTTAAAACTGCACTCACTGGAGGCAGCACTCACCTTAGAAGATGCTGGCATCTGTGCAGTCACAGATAATTGTTTTAAGGCCATGAAAAGCACCCCATACCGGGTTATAATGCATTCCACATTCATACTACAAACTGAAAGTATGAGAACTAAAGGTGGTGGAATATAAATATTCATCAAAGATAAATGCACCTCTAGATTCATTAAACAAAATGATTCCCTTGAAATAATCCAGGTCCAATTGACTGTAGGTAAGACCCCTCTCCAAGTTATTGCCAGTTATAGGACCCTCTCTGTGAACCAGGATACCCACACTGCATACTGGTATCTACTTGAATCACTCAAGATGCAACCAAACACCCTGGTTTTAGGTGGCTTTAACTACCCATCCATAGAATGGGTAAGTTATACGTGTACTAACACACTTGCCCAAAGATTCTTAGAATTCATCAACTACAGTGCCCTGGGCCAGTTAGGTGACACCCCTCACAAGGGGCCCAAACTTTCTGAATCTGGTGCTCACTAACATTGATGATTGTTGCACCATCCCATGTGTGCTCTCCTCCCTAGTGAGTTCTGATCATCAGTCATTCTCATTAGAAGTAACAGTAACACCTGACCTCTCATTAGCAGCAACTAGACTAAAAAATCTTCTCCAAAACCAATTACAACCTAATATGAGACAGCATTAATAGCTTCATAGCCCCTGCCTCACTGATGGCATGGACACCTATACTGGGATTTACATCAATGGCTTGTTTAAGCATCTATACAAATGTATTGACTCAGCTGTAGCTGATAGGATCAAATCAATAGCCTCAGGAAAGAACAAGCCTGCCTGGTGGACATTCACCATTAACAGGTTATACAATAAGAGAAAGAAATTCTTGTCCAAGAGCAGGAAGGAATGGATTCTGAACTGGAAGCATTCCCTTCTCAGCTTAAACAAACAAATAAGACTCCTCATAAGGCATTATAAAGCTAACTATGAATCCAAATTAACCTCCTTTGCTAAGGATAACCATAAGGCCTTCATTAGCTACTTCAGAAACCTTAAAGGAAAAACCTAGATCTGCACAGAACTGGTTGTTAATGGCACCACATATACTGAACCCACAACCTGCTAGCTGACAGGTTCAGTGAAAACACCCCCCCCCCCCCCGTCCCTACCACATATCCCCCAAGACATTCCTACCACCTGCCCTCCACCTAGAATCTCCAAGGAGCAGGTTGAAAATGTTCTCTCCAAAGTCAAAAACACAGCCTCTATGAGACCTTATAATATCCCATTCTCCATTCTAAATGGATTAAAACATGTGCTATCTGCACTGTTGGGTACTATTTTTAACTACAGTCTAAGCACTGGTTTTGTACCTACTGAATGGAAAACAGCAACCATCATCCCATTCCATAAAGGAGGCACATCCACAGACCCTGAGAACTATAGACCCATAAGCCTGACCAGCCTAATCTGCAAGGCTATGGAAAAAATAATCATGAATCTTATAAACAAAGATATAGGAGACATCCAAAGGCTTGACCCAACCCATTTTGGCTTTGTTAAAGGGAGCTTCTGCCTCCTAAACTTGGTGAACTTTTTTGAGATAGTCACCAAAGCCCTGGACAAAGGTTAATCCTTGCATACGGCCTACCTGGACCTGGTCAAGACCTTTGACACTGTTCCCCACTCAAGCATCATTGATAAACTCACCCAGCTGGAGATCAACACACATATTGTCAGGTGGACTGCAAACTGGCTCACCAATAGAATGCACACAGTCAAAATAGGTGACTCTACATCCACCAGCAAACCCGTAACTAGTGGTGTTCCACAGGGATCTGTGCTGGTGCCCCTGTTGTTTGGAATCTACTTCTTGGATGTACAGGCTAAAACAAAAGGCCTATGGCTGACAAAGTTTACTGATAATTGCAAACTGGGTGCAGTCACTGAGTCCCTAAACTATGTCAACATCCTACAAGAGGGACTTACTCAGACAAACGGCTGGTGCCAAAGTCATTGGCTAAAACTCAATGCAAAAAATGCATTATCATCCGCTTCAGCAAGGGTGATATCCCTGCTGATTATCACATTAATAACATCACCATAAGCACACAATCAGTGGTGAGAAATTTGGGCACACAAGTTGACAGCAACTTTTCCTTTGACCACCACTTCTCCACAGTGGTAAGAAAGGCTTTCTACATCACCCACTTCATAATTAAGGGCTTTGCATCCAGAACAAAAGAGGTTATAACTCCTCTGTATTCCTCACTCATCAGGCCAATAATAGAGTACAATGCTACCTTTGGTATGTACCTTATCAGGCACCTGCAGCAAATGGAAAGACCTCAAAGGTTTCTGAAAAGAAAATTCAGGGTCCTCAGCATATGTCATACATTGCCAGACTGAAATCACTGTCATTATAATCTGTGGTTTACAGACTACTCAGAGGTGATCTCTGCCTTGAATAAAAAAAACAATCTCAGATCCTGCTCTTATAGAAATCATAAATTCATAAATCAAATGGTATAAGATGTACTCACTCTAGGGAACTCAGCCGTCAATAGGACTTGCTGGAGAGACAGGTATGCCAAGGTTACCTTTCCTCTGGAACAAACTTCCAGTTCAGGTGAAGCAGAACTCCTTACTGACCCTGTTTAAGTGTAATTTGGATGAAACCACAAATTCACCTTGGGAGTTTCACCTGTTTCCCTCTTGGACAGGGACAGTAGTTGTTGAGTTAGATCCATTTAATACATTGATATTCTTGGGAACAGTTGTAATTGGCTAGGCTAGTAAGGGCTCTAGGGCCATTAGCCTAGTAACCTCCTATCATCCTATTTCTTTTCTATGATTTGAACATTTATGTAGCCAGAACACTACATGGCTATAAAGCTCACCCTATTCCCTTCTAAAAACACTGTCATTATTTCATATTTCATAAGGAAGATACAGCACTGTCTGTAAATCATCTAGCAATCTACTTGCTTCATCTGAAATTTCTTAAACTGACTTTGGTCCCCTTGCAGGCTGAATAATTGTCCCATCTTAGATGCTTTTAAGATAGTGAAAACAAATTTAAAATTTTTGACCTCTATTAATATTGTACTGTATTGAGATTTCCAGTTCATTTTGTTACTTTCCTGTGTAATTGTCAGAAAAATATGTATTAATGTGTGTGCTTAATGCTAATTAGAAACTACATAAGTTAACACGTTTTTCATTCTATTTTATATGCACTATTTTTATATACAGCTGAATTTCATATGAGACTAAAAGATGCTTTTGAAACTGCAGTGTGCTTTCTGAAACTTGCAAGATGCCCTCTGACCTAATAATTGCTAGCACAGCAATATTCATGTTTATGCCTTTTGGAAATGTATTTGAGAAGCAGGTGATTATCTGCTAGGTCAGGAAGAAATGAATGAACAATGCTATATTCTGTAATGTAATGATTTTGAACAATCAGCTCTGTTTAAAGTATGAGAACATGCACAGCTGCAGAAGTTAGAGATAACATAGACAAAGGACTGTTGGAGAAATGAACTGCAATCTATACTTGCTTTGTGCTCGAATTAGCCATAGTACCTTGAATGGTAACATTGCATATATCTACCCGGTTGTAGCCAAGGCAACATTGTTTTTCTTAGGAAGTTTCTCACAAAAATTGACAGTACAAGCAGAAAGTAATATAAACAAGCACTACGACATAATGATGTTAAAACTTGTGATTTACTACGTCAGCTTGGTAGGCAATGTCTTATTAGAAAATGTATAAAAATGCTTGCATTTCCTGATTCTAGTCAGACAAACTCTGTATTAGCACGTTTTTGTCTCCTTGCTGCAAGATTAAAGTGCCTTAACCTGAACCTACCATGTATTGATAATTTTTAAAGTATATTTTTCCTTTGACAGTTTGGTCCTTCGGATCGGAAAACATATCTCTCACTCTGGCTCAGGTCAGAATTGGGCCTGGTGGCATGCACCCATATGGAGAAGTGGCCACATCGGCTCTTCTGCTTTGAAAGACCTTCGACTGAATTGTCGTTCGAAAGAGGCCAGCCACTGTTTCTGATGTGGGATTGGAGGACGAGTCAACATTCCGGTGGGATCAAGACACGGAGGGTCAGGTAAGGAGGAATTTACCTTTTTTCTGTTTTAGATCAGGAACTTGTTACAGTATTGTTGTTTTTGTCAGGGAGATTTGCATGTGCAGATCAGGGACAAAAAAGATTGCTGTCTTGTCATAGATCAGGGAAACAGAATAGGTAGGCAGTTATTCTAGATAAACAGTGAAATGGTGTAAATCATGGTACCACGTGATGAAGGGTTACGTAACAATTTCTAACTTAGCTAAGGCATCATGGGAAATCAGTGCACAAAAAGTTCCCGAGACCCTCCCTTAACCGAAGACGCGAAATACATGCAATTACAGTGTGCCGATAATGTTAGGTATTATACAAAATGGGTTAATAAATATAAAATTGATGGTAATCTAGATAAACCTTCACTTATTAAACTTGTTAGGCAACTTAAAACAGACGCAAAAGGTCAGCTAAAAAAGCAATGACAATTAGGAGTCCTTCAGGCACACAGGTGGCTTAAGGAAGCAAACCGCAGGGAACAAAAGATTAAAAATTCAAAAGCAATTTTCTTAGATAAAGAAGACAATAACTTGGTAATAGCAGCAGCACCTCTGCCCCCTCCACTTCCCTTACCAGAATATGAAGCAAGTGGACAAGCTGATCCACCTCCGCTACACCCAGCTGTTCCTGCAAAACCAAAACCATTTGTCAGAGATCCTATCGAGACCAGGTCTCGAGCACGCAACTTAAGAGGGGATATTGAATAGTATGAAATGAATAAAAATTCACAAGCTATGAGTGAAGAAGAGATATGTCCACACATAGAAGTACCAAATCCACAGGCAGGACAGGACCCAACTCTTCTAGTATATAGACCGTGGACACCGGAAGACATCCGGAAAGCCACAGAGGGTATTCCCCATCCAAAAGTTAATTTTAGAAAATTCTTAGAAGACTTACAGGGCATGAGGTTAAGTTATCATTTGAATGGAGAGGAAGTAGAGAAAGTAGTTAGACAAATCGTAGGTCCAGATTGACACATGATCAGTTGCAACTGGAACCCCCATGATGCAGAGCTTAGACCACTCCCACATAGTAACGCAGAACTGGACAACAGAGTGAAAGGTCTGACAGACCGAATCTCTGAGAAATGGAAGCATAGGGCTGATTGGACTTGCATTAATCAATGCATACAACAAGAAGGTGAAACTGTTGATAGATATTATGCCAGATTATTAGAATGTTTTAATAACCATTGTGGAATGCAGGTACCTGAAGACCAAACACATGATTCCCCATATGAGCAACAGTTAAAGAATGCATTTTAAAAGGCAGTATTGCACCCATTAGCAGCTTTATTACAAAGCACATGGTAGATCATCATACAAGTAGATTACAGTCACTACTTGAATATGCAAGACATGCCGAAAGGCATTGTAATAGCAAAAAGAAAAAAAAAACTCAAGTATTTGCAGTAGAAGACGGATCAGAAGTCTTTGTAGTACAAACTGGGAAGAAGGGTAAGAAAAATACCCAGGGAAACAAACAATCTGATAAACGATTAAAAGACTTTGAAGAGAGAAAGAAAAGGGGTGAATGTTTTAAATGCAGGAAAAAGGGACATTTAGCAAGGGATTGCAGGCAAAATAAAAAGGTAACCACAGAAGACAAGGAGGGTGAGGACTGACTATATGGTAGCCAAGAATCACTGGATAAGAATAAACAAGAAAAGACAAGCGCAAATGTGATAGAAGGGGTAGAGGATGTGATAGAAGAGGTAGAGGATGTACATGAAATCACAGATAATGAAGAAAATGAAATTTTAGACTTAGCATTATTGAGCCTTGAGCTCTACTTAGCAGACACAAAACCGGAAGTTACACTTCTGGTAGAGGGGAGGGAAGTTAAATTCCTGTGTGACTCAGGGGCTTCACGGACCCTGATACATCCTTCCAAAGTACCACAGAATTCAGAATCACTCGACTACATATTACATATTAGTGAAAGCAGCTAATGGACAGCTGTATCGGGAGCCACTCTCCCACAATATAGCAATAACTGACCCAGTTTCAGGGATGACCCAGAAAAGCAAAATTGTTGTTTCTGCAAAATGCCCAGTGAATCTCTTGGGCAGAGACCTAATGCAAATATTTGGCATAGCCGTAATTCCAACTATGCAGGGTATGGAAGCACAGAGACAAATGGATACTTTTGTAGTGTGACCGGAGGGTGAATCATTTTATTGGTACAGCCAGGACTTAGTTACGTCTGGTCCAAGGGCAGTAACCGAAGAACTGATGAATGTAGCCATCAGTAAATCCCCCTCCCTTGACACTGATAAATAGCATTTGTTGCATTTCACTCTATATTACTGTAACAGACCAGGACCTGATAAAGAATATGAGCAAGAACTGTTTAGAAACCATGCTAACAGATTAGTATTACGAAATTTGTACTGGGACACAGAAGGAAACTGTAGTAAGCTGTTCACTGCCCCAGGAATTCCTAGCACTTTACAAATCTAATCGATTACCACATGTGAGTTTAACTAAAGATAGAAATTTGAAGTGGGCAGACTAAGGAGAAAAAGTCACAAGGTGGGAAAAGCAGACAGAGTTAGAACTTTCCGAACAGGGAGTACAAAAGCAGAAATTAAATTGGATAACACAAACACACCCAGCTGTACACTCACAGGCAAGTGAGGATAGCTGAGTAGCACTCTTACTAGAGGAAGAGGAAAAAGCCTTACGAGACATACCTGAGACTCTCTGGTCAACAGGGAAATCAGATGTAGGACTTATTCAGCAGGACCAGTTACTATCACACCAAAATCAGCATTTAGACCTCAAAAGAGACAGTATCCCTTGAGAAAGGATGCAGAAATAGGAATCAAACCTATAATAGCAGCCTTACTTAAGGAAGGAGTCTTGATAGAATCTCCTGATTCGCCATGTAATACACCCTTATTTCCTGTTAGGAAAGCAAACGGAGAATGGCGTGTGGTCCAAGATTTACAAGCTGTAAATGATGCAGTTATACCCAGGGCACCTGCGGTGCCAGATCCACACACTTTATTGAATGATTTGAAACCTCAACAAAAGTATTTTTCTGTGGTAGATATTAGCAATGCATTTTTCTCAATACCGATACACCCTGACAGCCAACATTGGTTTGCATTTACATTTCAGGGGAAACAGTATACATATACGAGACTACCACAGGGATATTGTGAAAGTCCAACAATATTCACAAAAGAAATGGCAAGTAACCTGGCAGGATTTATCCCACCAAAAGGCAGTCAGATTTTACTTTATGTAGACGACATTCTGCTGGCAGCCCCCACCCAGCAAGAATGCAGAGAGGATACCATAGCATTATTACAATTTTAACCACCCAAGGGCACAAGGTAAACAAAAACAAACTGCAACTTTGGAAAAAACAGGTTAAATATCTGGCATATGTAATATCCAAAGAAGACAGAATATTAGATGAAGACAGAAAAACAGCAATATTACAAGCACCTAAACCAACTACCAAGAAGGAAATGATGTCCTTCCTGGGTACTACTAACTTTTGTCGGAGTTGGATTACAAACTATGCCTTGGAATCTGCTCCGCTGACTAACTTGATATTCAAAAAGCCGATGGCAGCACAAGATTTATTACAGTGGACACCAGAAGCAGAATCAGCTTTCTGCAAATTGAAACAACTGATAGCTTCTTCATTAGTTTTAGGATTACCAAACTATCATAAATGATTTTTCCAAACTGTAGATTGTAAGTAAGGTTATATGACATCAGTGTTAACACAACAGCATGGGGACAAACAACGCCCCATAGCTTATTATTCATCACAGCTAGACCCAGTGGTGCGATCCTTGCCCCACTGTGTATAAGCAGTCATCGCAGCTGCAATGGCAGTGCAGGCTTCAGCCTCAGTAGTATTGCTCCACCCTCTCACACTGAGAGTGCTTCATGCAGTCGCGATTATTTTACTGCAAGAAAAAGTAGCATATCTTTCCCCTGCTAGACATCTTTCCTGTATGACTATACTGTTGAGCCAACCTCATATGACAATTGAACGATGTACAACTTTGAATCCGTCAATCTTGCTCCCGACCCCTGCAGATGACAAACCACACTGCTGCCTGCAGGAGATTGAGCAAACGACACTACTTAGAAAAGATCTTACAGATGTTCCCTTGGATGATGCCGAGGTGACATACTATGTGGACAGCTCGTGCAGGAGGGGTCCTACAGGACAGAATTGAGTGGGGTATGCAGTAGTTTCTGATACCGAGATTTTAGAAGCAAAGTCTTTACCACACAACTTATCTGCACAAGCAGCAGAATTAATTGCTTTGACAACGGCATGTACCTTGGCAAAAGGTAAGAGAGTGAACATTTTTACTGACAGTCAGTATGCTTTTTCTACTGTACATGTTTTTGCACAGCAGTGGAAAAATAGAGGAATGATAACATCTACTGGTAAACCAATTAACCATGTGCAATTTATTTTAGACTTGTTAGACTCTATTCAGTTACCTCAGAACGTAGCTATTTGCAAATACGTAGCTCATACCTAGCAACAGGATAGAATTTCAAAAGGTAATGCGAGGGCTGATACAGCTGCAAAACAAGCAGCTTCAGCTTCAGAAGTATTTCTTTTGAGTGAGGAATTACAACCATCTGAGATTTTAGACTTAAAAACAATGCAGACACTTACTACAAATGTAGAAAAACAAAAGTGGATAAAACGAGGAGCAATCATTGAGAAGGGACTGTACATCTCCAAAGAGAAGAAACCGATTTTGCCATCTAACTTGTTTAGATATGCAGCTTTGTTGAGCCATGGGCAGTGCCATGTCTCAACAGGGGGGATGGTACTGTTAGTGAATCAAGTGTTTACGATGTATGGATTTACAAACTACACAAAAAATTTTTGTGCAGCATGCCATGTTTGTAACAAGCATCATGCACAAGAGGCATTGAAACCTAAGCAAGGGAGTTTCCCTACACCACCGTATCCGTTCCATACTATTTGTATGGATTTTATAGGGCTGAACAAATGCGAAAATAAGAAGTACTGCCTTGTCATTATAGATATGTTTTCCAAATGGGTGGAAGCTTTTCCAACTAAAAATCCAGATGCAGCTACTGTTGCAAAAGTCCTCGTTAAAGAAATTATTCATAGATTTGGCATACCAGAAAAGATTTATAGCGACAATGGCACACACTTTGTAAATCAAACTATACAACAACTTAGCCGTTATTTCGGGATTTCTCTGAAAAATCATTATGCATACCACCCCCAATCTGCAGGATTAGTAGAGAGGCATAATGTGGTTTTGAAAAACAAACTTAGACAATTGATTAGTGAGACACAAAAGAACTGGATGCACTGTTTACCTCTGGCACTGTTGAGCATGAGAACTGTTCCAAATGTAAAAGGGTTAACTCCTTCTGAAGTTCTGTTTGGGAGGGCATATTATACACCTCAATGGAAACCTCTCATGCCTGTAGAGCAGGAGGCTGACAGTTCACTTGCAGGGTATATGAGGCGATTTTTGAATAATAAACTTTTGAAGTTAAATTCTGTTTCAGATAAAGAGCAAACCAGACCATCGGAAGCAGCAGTAGCCCAGGAGCATGGATCTGGGTGAAGGTCGTGAAGAAAAAGAACTGGAGTTCTTCGAAGTGGGAAGGGCCGTACCAGGTACTACTGTTGACACCCACTGCAGTCAAGATCGCAGAGCGAGCATCCTGGATTCATTTGACACATTGTAAATTGGTTAAGAACTTTAAACTGGACAAAAACCTTGTTACTGTTGTACAACGAGAACAAAATGACCAGGTATAGAGCAAACAGAGATGCAGAACAACCTCAGAAAATTTGGATGATTATTCTGATAGCCATACTGATAACATTGATCTTTTTGTTGTGGCCTTTCCTTTTCCCAGCCACAAAAGTTGAACTGATCAAACGTGATGCATTACTCACAGACTGACATCCAAACTTTAACACTTACCAGGCAATTAAATATGTGTATGCTGAGACTTTCAATGTTTCAAACTGATGGATTTGCACAGCTATACCGACAGCATACGGGGGATTATTAATGACTGCTGTCCCCCTATGGGTCAGTGAGACCTGGGAAAACTTGATTTTTGATACTTCTCCTGTGAAGTCACAAGACAAAATAGCATTGTACCTGCCTGTTACACAAAAAGGGATTGTATGTTTTTACAAGAATGACACTATTCAGGTGGGTTGGAGCAATTGTAATGTGACTGTTTCTTATAAATGTTATATTAAACCTAGTAAGACTAAAACTATTTGTGATACAAACTATGATGCATATTTTGCTAAGATGCATAAGAGTGTTGATGAGATACAGCATAATCCTATTCTTTTAAAACAGCATTCTATTATTGATAAGAAAATGTCCCATGCAGGGCAAGCTTATATCAATACAAAAGTAGAGAATTGTTATTTTGTTTGTTGGAAAAAACATAGAAATGGCTACCTGAGAATTGGTCCGACAGTTGTTTTTTGGGTTACCTGGTTCCGGCCATTCGACACACTGCAGCTTTGCCTCAGGGAAAAATTCGAAACGTCAGAGAGGTCAGCAGCAAACCTGAAAGTCCAATTAAGGGACCCAAGAATTCAGTAGGATGAATCGAAGCAGGATGGAGAAAACATAACTCCGTAAAAAACAAAGATAAACTGACACACATGGACTTGAGTGACACCATTATATCTTGGGCAGGCATACCCTTGCATATGGCACAGTGAAATCGATTTGGGAGCTGAGAAAACTGTCTAAACTTCTCAAAGTTATGAGCAATGCAACTTTTTCTGCTCTCGAATTAGTGACTGATGAACCGAATGCTATGAGAACTGTGGTGCTTCAGAACCGCATGGCTCTCGACTTCACCCTAGCGGTGAGAGGTGGTACGTGCACTTTAATAAAAGAAGAATGCTGTTCTTACATTCCTGACAACCAGCACAAAATAAACAACCATCTTGAGGTGATCCAGCAAGTGTCGACCATGACCAAACCAGGCCCAAACCCTCTGATGGACTTTTTGCAGAATTTGTTTGGGGGTGGGGTTCCATCCTAATGAACATCCTGATTGCCATTTTTGTGGGATTACTCCTATTGGGAACATGCATTTGTTGTGGTATTCCCTGCATGAAAAAGTTAATCAAAGAATTTATAGATATATCAGTTTCTGAGACTTTGTATCAAAGTACTGAAATTGAAGAATTGTTGAAATGTGAAACACTTTCATAAGTTTAAACTGAATGACTCTCTTAACTGCAAGTCCTGAATGGAAGAGGTTAGGAGAAGAAGCAAACTGTTTATTCTTTTGAAAATAGAATTAAAAAGTATTAACAGGGGGGAAATGTCAGAAAAATATGTATTAATGTGTGTGCTTGATGCTAATTAGAAACTAAATAAGTTAACACATTTTTCATTCTATTTTATATGCACTATTTTTATATACAGCTGAATTTCATATGAGACTAAAAGATGCTTTTGAAACTGCAGTGTGCAACTTGCAAGATGCCCTCTGACCTAGTAATTGCTAGCACAGCAATATTCACGTTTATGCCTTTTGGAAATGTACTTGAGAAGCAGGTGATTATCTGCTAGGTCAGGAAGAAATGAATGAACAATGCTATATTCTGTAATGTAATGATTTTGAACAATCAGCTCTATTCGAAGTATGAGAACATGCACAGCTGCAGAAGTTAGAGATAACATAGACAAAGGACTGTTGGAGAAATTAACTGCAATCTATACTTGCTTTGTGCTCGAATTAGCCATAGTACCTTGAATGGTAACATTGCATATATCTAACCGGTGGTAGCCAAGGCCACGTTGCTTTTCTTAGGAAGTTTCTCACAAAAATTGATAGTACAAGCAGAAAGTAATATAAAAAAGCACTACGACATAATGATGTTAAAACTTGTGATTTACTATGTCAGCTTGGTAGGCAATGTCTTATTAGAAAATGTATAAAAATGCTTGAATCTCCTGATTTTAGTCAGACAAACTCTGTATTAGCACGTTTTTGTCTCCTTGCTGCAAGATTAAAGTGCCTTAACCTGAACCTACCGTGTATTGATCATTTTTAAAGTATATTTTTCCTTTGACAGTTATATCAAAAACAAATTAGTTAAGATGCCACACCACATATCAGCATTACAGCTTGGAATGATTTATGCTCACAAAAACTGAGATCAGCACTGTGCTTCTGTAAGATTTGACAAGTTTCCACCATTATGTAAATTACTTCATCTTTAGTCTAACAGGAGACCCTTGTCATCCTCTGACAAACTCCTACTACAAGTCACCAAAGCTAACAATCACTTTGGAGATGCTCTCTACTCTAATCACATCTCCATGATTTGGAACTTAACCCCCAGCACATTTTAACCACTGCCAATCCCTCACAGTTCAAAATACTTCTAAAGTCAAATCTATTTAATTCATGGCTCTACTCTTGTATAACTCCTGGCTGAATATTATACCCTCTTATCTATCTCCTGGTTTACATATTGCTGTTTTTTTAAGCATACCTTATCTATTTTTACTTTGCAGATATTCACTGTCTATTTGATATATGTCTAACTTTTTTCTCCTGTAAACTCACCATACGTATCACCTCTCTTCCTCTCTCTCTCTAGATACCCTATCCAGCCTTTTTACAATTACTCTGCCTTGCATATTACATATAGAGTGCTTACATATATACAGTGCTTTGCATATTACATATATTTGACATAGTCAGATTTATCTGAATTCTTGTTTAGAATTGTAGTACATGAAATAATTGTTTATTTCTTACAATATTTATGTATGTTTGCAAACTATGTCTTTTTTGTTATTTGTATCTTTGGGGGCTTTTCCTGTTTGGCCACTGCTGAAAATCGGGCTGTGCCCAGTTGGATTATCCAGGTAAACAAAAGTCAAATAAATAAATAAATTATTTAATAGTTCCTGTAATTTTAGAACTCCCCTATTTTCTTAAACATGTAACATAGGTTGCAAAGCTCATTGTTTTCATCTCCCTAAATGCCCAAATCTTTAATTGCATACACTCATTCTAGTTGCATATTATTAATTGAATAACTACTATTCACCATGTAAGCATTAAAAATCATAATCATGTATTTTGTTTTGCCGCTATTGATTGACAAGTTATTATGCTGAGTCTGTTCTTTTAGATCATGTGAAAACTAAGCACACCATATGGTTCTCTAAAGCTACCAAGCAAATCATGACTGCCAGGGACAAAAGAGGGAAAAAATGGCAAAACTACAAAAATCCTACTGATTGTCTACAATTTAGACATCTCCATAATCAAGTAAAGTGCCTAGATATTAATGACAGAAAAGAATATTATCTAAGCCTCCAAAAAAATTACAAACAAAATTTGGAATTCTATCTCATCTCTAATTAACCCTGGTAACAAAACCAACCCCTGCCCATTCCCCAAGAAAGAAGCCAGTGAAATAACCACCCTTTTCAACTCACATTTCATCAACACAATAGCTAAACTTACCACTACCTTTTCCCAAACTAAGCTTAATACTAACTCTCATCCACTAACACCTCCTTTACAGGATACCATAATCCCCTCCCTGCCCATCTTTTCTTTCTCTCCTATACCCATTTCTATTATAACTAAATTTCTCCTAAAACTGAAACCTAGCTCCAGTGCCCCTGACAACTTACCCCCAGAATACCACCAAATGTCAGCAAGATCCAGTCCCTATCCCATCAGCATACTTTTCAATAGATCCTTCCAAAGAGTCCTATGTTCCTACTGTCTGGAAAAAAAGCATATATTCTTCCCCTCTATAAAAGTGGTGATAATACAGCTATTTCTCATTTCTGACCCATTGTCATTCTCTCCCCTCTCTCTAAAATCCTGGAAAAATGTATACATTGTTATCTTCTAAACATCTACTACTAAACCAACTCCTCTCCACGATTCAACATGGGTTTAGGCCAGGCCACAACACTACTACTGCTCTTATTTCCTTTATGAACACAGTTAATCAAGCTAGAAATGCTGGTAAATTTGCATCCTCACTCTTTCTCGACCTCTCAAAAGCTTTTGATATGGTCTCCCACCCTTTACTCTTCAGTAAACTCTCCACTCTAGGTATCACCCCCAACTCTAAATTGGTTCACTAACTATCTAAAAGGCAGATAACAACCTATTAGATGGCTCAACTCTTTCTTTCCTTTTCTTGAGTATTCTACAGGTGTTCCCCAGGACTCCATCTTAGGACCCCTTCTTTTCAATATTTTTCTAAATGACTTCCACACTGCTCATAAAAATGGATTTGTTGTACAATATGCAGATGATTCAATCATTATTTGCTTTGCTAAATCAACAACAGAACTTCTGCAAATAATCCAGAATGCCTTTACCACTAGTGAAATGTGAATAGCCAATAATCATCTAGCTCTAAACCCTAACAAAACCAAATTGCCATTATTTACTCCCAATAAAAACCTCTCTGTTAACCAGATAGATTTCACCATTCATTCACAAAACAACACCATTATAGAGGTTGTCTCCTACACCAAATTACCAGGAGTTATTCTTGATGAAATCCTGATATTGGACCTCCACATCCACAATAATATCAAAAAAAAAAACAAAAAAAAAACGAGGCACTCTCTGCAGACATAAATACTTTCTTAAATGCTACACTAAGCTCACTCTTGCCTTAACATTTCTCCTACCTTTCCTCCTATATGGTGCTCTTCTCTTTACCAATATCGAGTCCTCCCTAAAAACTAAGCTTGACTCCTGTTACAACAAAGTTGCCATGTTTGCAACCAACGCAAAACACTCTTCCCATCACTGCATCTCCCTAGAATCCCTTAACTGGCTCTACTTCCACATTATCTAACCTACCTACAACTAATCATAGCACACAAAATCATTTACAAACATTCAGACTGCCCAGCCCTTACTTCTATTTTAACCCACTATCACCCAAACAGGCCACTTAGATCCAAAAATCAACTTCTCCTGGAAGTAGACAAACCTAAACTCCCAGCTGGTGACATGCTTTATTCCTTCTCTATTGCCAAGATATGGAATTCTCTCCCAGTAGCTACCAGAACTGCCAGCAATATCTCCTCCTTCAAAAAATCTCTGTGGCAGCACTGCTCACCCTATGGCAATGCAGATGTCTCAATTCTCATCCATCCATAACCTGACTCTTCACACCCTAAGTCATATTCACCTTAATTTACATCCTCACCTCTTCATGTCTTCCTTCATCACTACTTAAAGACACATATAATGTATCTATTTTGCCTTACTATCTATCTTTGCCCTACTATTTGGTAATAAATCTATTCTACTCTGCTGGCTGATACTCAGAGCACCTTGTAAATATTTTCCATATAACTGTTTTTATCACTATATCATCTCTAAATGTATAATAATACAATTATTTGGTTAGTATGTAATTCTTAACTGTATTAATGTGTACATATTTTATATTTACATGCTTTTTATTCTGTCTTTGTATAATACTGTTTTTATTAATACTGCTTTTAACTACTAACTGTTTTGAATTTTATTATACTAACTGCCTTGTGGAGCTTTTCTCCCGTGGCGTCCACTGAAAATGGGTCCTTTAGGCCCAGTAGACTTTGCCAGTAAACAAATGGCAGTAAATAAATGTGGGGCTGTGAAACAAGATAGTTTCACAATAGTTCCTTTTGTCATTTCGAACTCTATAACGTGACTATGAAGATATCCCTTGCCTTACAAATGTTTCCCTTACAATATTCTGCTGCAGCTTCTGCCATTTTGTCCAGAGGCTATGGTTGTGAGGTAGTTCCTGTGATACAGGCTTTGATTTTTTCCACCCTCATTTGCCTGCTGTGTAACACTGAGCAACTCAATTAACCAGACATTACTACTGGGATATCACTGAGAAAGATTGTGTGCCCAGTGGGCCAACCAGTGGATATTATTATTTGTCAGTTTGTTTTTCGCAAGAAATCCAAAAGAAATTTGTATATTTCCAGCTTTTTCCATTCATTCTGTCAGATGATTCTTAATTGTGTGAAGCTCTAAATTAATGTATTTTCTTCAGAACTATAACATCAGATCAGAGAATGCATGTTTGGATGGCCGTGGAGCAATTTTTTAAAAAAGTAACCATTGACACACATGAAATCAATATGATGCCTGATTGGTGAGTTACCTATCCTGCTTTTAAGATAGCTATTAATCTTAGCAGAGCAAACAATAAACAATAATTGATTATGTTTTCCCTTGTTGTTTTCTCAGGGTACAGCATACAATGTGGTCTTCCTACTTACAGATGCTTGAAGCTGGGATATTTTAAAATGTCATGTTGCTGTTGCTGCAAGTGTATTAATGTCTTAGTTTCCACTGTATTTTCTAGCACATATAGATATCAAAGTTATATCTAGAGACGTAGTTTTTTTTATTTTCAAAGGTACTAACCAGCATAGCATCCAGGCCTCTGAAATTCAGCTTGAGATTTGACCTCCATGACATAAGCATCTATAGCTAAAGCTGATTTTCCTAAGGTATTGGTAGGGGTTCATAGATATTTAGAAGTATGTACTGCAATTTATAGCAGGTAACAGCAATGTTTGGGGGGGATGGGGTTCAAAGGAACAGCTAGCCTGCCCATGCAAGGGTAAAAACAGTATGGTATGCAGTACATGCTAATGACCACTTGGTGATGTGGAAATGAGGAAGTTTATGCAAATGAGACACACGGATTATGCAAGTGAGGACATCAAACATGGTGGAGAGATTCAGAAATGTACAAAACAGCTGCTCTGCACAATGCTACAAATGTATTCTAAATCCAACAGATTCATTATGTACAGCTGAGTAGAGATGGAAGGAGTATAAGCAGCTATAGCAGAGCAACATGTATAGCACCACACTGTTGGAGCCAGTGCCCATGAAGTGGTGCACTACAGCCTCTGTAACACTGCAGCAGGCACCACCAGTGCCACACACTGCAGGTGATGCAGAATATTCCCAGGATTCTTAATGATGATCTCACTTCATCTAACCACAGATGGTGGACTGCTACTGTCTGAGCAAGTAGACAATATATGACCTAATCAAACTGCAGAATCTATGGGGATGTGAAAAGCTACATATTAGAGGGGACATGCTAAGGATATCACAGGTGTCAGTCTCACAAGCCTACACCAGTTCTTTGACTTCATGATACAGTATGTAGAGGAGCATATCTGGATCTGTTGGACTGGAAAAAAAAAAAGAACCATCACCATGCAAGACTTTTACAACAGATACCATTCCCTGTGTTCTGCAGAGCCACACATTGTACACTTTTTGTCATTAATTTCACACAATTGTCACAAGGACAGAAATGTATCAACAGGAAGTGTAGCTGTTCCGTTAACTGCCAGATGGTGTGTAATATCCAGGGCATTATACATAATGTGCCTGTGTACCACCCATTCCCTTACCTTTACTTTCACATATTAAACATACTGAGACTATACCGACAGTTTATATGTGGAGACTTCCCCCAGTGTCATCTAGTTTGTAGGTATACACACACAGCTTGGTTCAATAGGACAAAATAAGCAGTTATTATGCAGGCAGGGAGCAGGCACTGCATGATGGTGTGGCTGTCATATGCCACAGGTGATGCAGAATATGCCCAGGATCCTTAATGATGATCTCAGTCTGCAATCCTCTAGACCATGGCAGAGATGACATGCAAAACAACCTAGGCTGAAACACAGAATGTTGTGGAGCATGTGCTTCGTCAATGCTAGGAATGATTCAACTGTACTGAGCCATCCAGAGAAGCACTACAATACACACTGTATACTCACAGTAAAATCTTTTTGGTCAGTGTCATGTTGCATTGGATAGCACCATGGAAACAGATGATGCAGCCAAGTCAATCCTAGTAGCATGACTAGTACTGGAAGACCATAATGTGGAGTCTGGGGATGAACAGCTTACAGTGGTATGTTATACAATGCAGAGACTGGGACAAGCCATCAAGACACTGGCACACATGGGCCATTTGGTCATACATAAAGCACAGGATAAAATGTATACATTATTGTAGCCAGAGTATGCAAGGTAAGTCATGGACTGACCATCCTGTGCATCAGACATAAACATACACATGCAGAGGAGATGATAGACTGTACATGGGCATCATCACTTCCACAGGTTTGGGATAAACAGTGACAGGTGACAATAACACTATAATATGGAGTGGTGTCATTAGAAATGAATTTGTCAGCTTCTTTCTCTTGTAGGATGTTATGAAGAGTCAGGGATTACATCATCCACTGGTGGGGTTTAGCTGTGATGCTGTGGCCATTGGTAATGCTCTTTGGGGTGACTTAGAATCTATGGGTTTGATGTGACCTATGGCTAGAAAGATGAAAAAGTATGGGGTTCTGTGTATGCAGCCTGGTATTCCATGTCAGCAGTCTACTGAGCATGTTTGTCCTTAAAACGGATGATGGCCAGAAGCTTTCTTGCTGTTCCATGTTCCAACATGTGTTATTGAAGGGTTGGAGAAAAAAGACCACTCATGACAGCCTGGTAAGGAACCCAATATGGTGAGTCCAAGAATTGTCAAATCCGATGTCCTTGACCACTGATGGCCTGGGTTGGCAGGCCGAGTGGTGATTGCTAACAGTGATGCCATTACAGCAATGCTCTGTGTAGCATGAGTATGACCTGCATGTTCCCAGCCACTTTGCATCAGTTTTCTCGTACAATCAATGACTACATGGCCTGCAGAGACAAACTGTATGACAGTTAAGAGTCTGCCTCAGTAATGTAGACTTAGAGGTCACATTTGCAGACAGTGACCTCAACAGCTACATCTGCTCTCTATTTGTATTTTCCTTGTCACTGTGTAGATGAAGAATGTCCTCACACAAGCCACAAAGCACACGCTCCAGCTCCAGAATGCTGTTACATGAGCCTCAAAGTGTACTCACCATCACCTCAATGCTGATGGTACCAGTGATCTTTGCCTTGATCAGTAACCCTCACATCCTTTGATTTATGCCAAATGTACCTCAATCAGAGATGGATCTGGAATCAGGGCAGTGCCACAAATTTCCATGCCTCTCTTTATGGTGCATATGTCTGTGTCATAGACAGTGTGAATTTTAGGTACTGTGTGGGCTAGATACTCAAATACAAACCAAAAGGTGCTTACAGTTATAGGATGTCTGCCATTCATTGGAGAGATTTTTCAGATAACCTATACCTCCCCAGGGGCCATATATGGGGGATATGAATAAGCCCCCCAAGAGTAGTGTTGCAAACTGTACCACCGTTTTATTGGACTGCCCCATGTACATGCTGCCTTCATTGCCTGCCACAGATGAGCAATCAGTCTTATACATGTTCTGTCCCATTATCCTACTTCCTTTACCAGTTAAATGTGAAAAGCATGCACCATTGATTCTATTGGCAGCACTCACAAATACTTACATGGAATTCCTTGACAAACTAATTAAAACTAATAAGTATAATTTTGTTAAGAATTATTGGAATTATCTTGAAACTAATGGCTTAAATGATTTAATGGGCTATGAGAACAGAAATTTAATGTTAAGATCAATTAGCTAAACTTCTTTCAGGTTATATTGTAAAATTTATACCTGGAAGTATATGTAGTTTTTATCATACCTCATAAGATTTCAAAATCCAAAGAAATTGAACTGTCACAGTACTGGAGATGTAACAAAGTGGTCAAAGCAGACTGGGTCCATAGTTTTGTACATTGTAAAGAGATTATTGCTTATTAGCAAGTGATTAATACAATTTTAAAGGCTTGTGGACTGATAACTGTGAATTAATGAAAGCCACAATGCTTATAAATATTCCTGTTCCATATGCAATAGTAAACAAACGGTACTCTGTGTTCTGGAGTTTATTAGGAATTGCTCGAAAGGTAGTCATTAGAAAATGGAGCTCTAACTCTATACATTTGTTTAAAGAGTTTCTTGAATTATCTACTGTTTTATGTAAAAAGAAAAAAGAAATAATGAGATTAAAATCTAAAAAATGTGAACTTTGATTGCTGAGATGATTTAAAAACAGAACTTATTAAATCCTGTTGAAATTGTAACACTAATTTGGACACAAATAATACTGTGATTCATTTTGCTGTTAGCTGAAATTATGTTTGCTTGTAAATATGTTTCATTTAGAATTTAATTAACAAATTCTGCTATATCTTCCACCATGAGAGGTTTACAGATGCAGTCCACATATAACTGAAAGAACAGCTATGCAGAAATTCTAAGTCCCATGACAAAGGAAGTGAGCTGTACCATACAGATATGCACTGGATATTACAAATGTTGCATCTCCTACCGACATTCAGGTTGTAATTGCCAGCCTAGGTCCCGCAGCAAAGCCACAACTGTGTATGAAGCTTCAGTCTCCCCTCCTAAGAAGGAGACACCAGTAACTTCTTTGCCTTTGTGAGTTATCATTGTGATGGTGGTCTACATACTGTGGTGGACATGCCCTTGGCTTGGCATTGCTCTGGGCCTTGTCTTTTGCACAGACTGCCACACCACATTTGTTACTGTGACCTATTGTAACCATTCACAAGATTCACATCATGCACAGCTCTCTGTCACATTGCTATAACTGGCTGTGACACGTCCATGGCACCTTTGCCCAGGAGCGTATGCTATGTGCCTGAAAGTCTTACAGTAATATCTCTATATTCTGAGTGCTGAAATTTTCCACCTTTGCCTTTCTCGGAGGCTAGCAAAACTGCTGTGCACCTGAGAGTTATATATATGTTAGTGAGTACATATATATGGCATAATGTGAATGTCATCTACCAACAACTACTGCCCCTACTCTCCATTATGCAAGCAGTTCGAAGGTCACTTTAGTGTCCTGCACATTTCACCTTATATACACTGCGACAATGGACATATCCTCACTAGACCCCTTGCAGCTTCTACACATTGACTTCATGCAGTGCCATGCACATTCTTTTGCACTGCCCTAACAGAAATGCTGCCATGTCTCATTCTGTGTATGGGGCTCATCATTTCTTTTAGACATGCCTTCCCTAGGTGTCCAGTTCCCATAGCATGCTCCTACCACTACTGCACATGACATAGCTATGCCATCCTGTTGTGTTCTTCCTCACAATTACCTCATGGCATGTGGCTCACCCACACCTTTCTTCGGTAACCTGTTTTTAGTCCTGATTTATCCCTACACAGGATGTCCCTATTTTGGGAGGGGTGTCCCTATTTTCAGCCTTGATTTACCCCATTCACTCAGTTTTCTGAATTCCCTTCATCACATACGTTTTGAAGCAGTCTATTACACAGAAAACCACACTACATGATCGACATACTGTTTTTTTTTTTCAAAACAGGTTTATTGTTTTAACATATAAGAGGAATATCATAACAATTTTATACAAGTAATTGAAACAGGTATTATTATAATATTCAACAAAACAACTAAAGTATTTACAAAGACATCCACTACAATCAGATCAGTTAATTAAACTAAAATACCATGCTATTGAAATTAAATTTTTTTTAACAAATTTTGTAAATTATCCCATACAATAAAATAAGATGTTTTTCTATTTGTTCTAGTCCTAATTGTGTTTATTTCCATATGGCACACTATATTCATAACATTTTTAAATTCATTGAACGAAGGAGGTGTATCTGAAATCCAATTTCTAGTTATTATTTTCCTAGCCACTGCTAGAATAGACCATAACAAGGGAAGCTTAACCTTTTTAACACTTTGAGGTACAGGTGTGTTGAATAATATAAGAGATTTAGAAATAATGAAATTATCTGTAAAAGAGCCTGCAAAAATTCATTAATTGACTTCCAGTATTCTTTCAACTTTATACAGTCATAAAACATATGAGCCCAGTCAGCATTAATTTCTACATTACATCTCTTACATAGATTATCTTTATTATTTATTTTATTCATCATCAAAGGTGTATAAAAAAAGATCTATGTAAAAATTTCCATGTATAAAGTCTCCAGACAATGGAAGACGTAGTTCTATAAGCAGATTCCAATATATATTGTTTATCTTGTTGATTTGGTGGGTCCCCATTAATAGAAGTGAAATAATTCCAGTATGAATCTACACTGTAAAAAGTTTCTTGTCTGATAACTTTATGTATGTATGAAAGATTACCTTTATCAGAAACTTTATGTTGTAAATTTAATATCAAGTAATCAATCAGTGTTGGAATAGATTCTTTAACAGTTATAGACATTAAATCTATTTTATTAATGAGATGTTGTCTAAAGGTCTGAACCTCTAACCAGCAAGTTTCTCTTAGATCAAATTCTTGTTTTAAGAAATCTATATTTTTAACTTTATTATCAGATATCAACTGATACCAGTACGTTAGATCATTATCTATAGCTAAATGAGTTCCTTCAGAAGTAGATGACAAAAGCATACCCTGAGTATACATTATAGGAAATACAATAAAATTCCATTCCCTATACTTAGGGTGCATGAATATAAAGTTACGATAACTAATAATAATATTTAATGGGTAACAAACCATATGTTTAGGTGTAATAGGTGAAGTACAAAATTCCTTTAGTAACCATAACATGGAGTTATTTACAATCATATTTTTATGTGTTAAGGAGATTTTCATGAAGTGTATACTAATTAGCTCCCAATAATCTTTCCATTTTGTGACATATGACTGATCTATTAATAAAGTAATAACTTTTACAATAGAAGAGATAGTATATAAATTAAAGTCTGGAAAAGAAATACCCCTTGAGACCAGCTATTAGTATGTTTCTTTAATGCAATCCTAGGTCTATTAGGTGCCCATAAGAAATTTAACATTAGTGTGTTCAGTTTCTTGATAATTATTTTTGTAGGTGGAAGTATTATTGATTGTATTAAGTATAAAATCTTGGGGAATATTATCATTTTAATAATTGTAAGTCTCTCCTCCATAGTAAAAAACATATTATTCCAGGTATTAAAAAGATTTTGTATATTAAGAAAACAGGTATTATAATTATTATATATAATAGATTTAATATATTTAGATAGTATTATACCTAAATAAGTTATCTGACCTGAATTGGGTAGATATTTAGTAAAATCACTAATGAGAATATTTTTTCGTGTATATA
>NC_056731.1:1316749399-1316769399 GCF_019279795.1 Protopterus annectens | reverse complement strand
ACTGTCATCTGGATTATCAAGGGAAGTCCAGCCTTAGTAGTGAAAACCAATTAGTGTAATGCTGAGAATGTCACTGATTTGAGTTTGGTATTTTTGCATTGCAGTAGGATTAAGTAAAAGTAAAGTAAAAGTCTGTCTTGCTAAGTCTCTGTTTACAAATGGCAAAAACACTCACATGGTCACTAATAGTGCATCTGGAGATATTGACAGAAAAAGAACAGCCAATGATTTGGTTAGGTTAGCCCTTAGAGGGAGTGAGATGAGAAATATTAGACTATAGAGATGCATAGCAGGGTGAGTGTGTGAATCTGGAGTACTACCTCAATCATTATTCATTTCATAAGCAATGATTGTTTTATATTTGAGTGTGCTGGTGTACCTCTGAATTATGTCATCTATTGTACCTTTAAGCGACTTGCGAGCAACTGCATCAATACCCAAATACAAAAGCTGTCAACAGGAAGACCATTGGATTAGTCAACAGTGGTGTCCAGGAGCTGTGAGAAGGAGGAATCTAAGAATGGTGCTAGGAATATTAGAAAATGTTGACAAATAGCAGCTCCTCAAACATTTCTGAGTTTTCTCTTTTCTAATGACAGACTGAGTCGAAAGTACAAGTTCTGCAATTAAGCCAGGAGTTTATTGCCAGGTCTTAGAGATGGAAAAATGCATGGCTTATAATGTAACATCAACACAACTTGGAGAGTGACTGGCACATTACAAGTGACAGTCATTGGGTAAGATAACAGAATGTTGGGGAGATGGGGCAGAGTAGTCCAGATTTTTCCTTTTAGGAAAGAAGGATGATCTGGTAGAAATAGCCTGAATATTGGTAGGATGATAAGAAGAAATATCAACATAAATGGATGCGTTTAGTTTCAAGATATGGTAGGTATGTAATCAAGCAGTGCCTAAATTGAGAAAAGGATACACACAATAAGCACGGCCTAGAGCGATTTCCCCTGGTTGTGATAAATCAGCAGCTGAAGGTAGAATATGATGATGTAGGGAGAACAATGAACTAAATAGGTAACCTGCAGTGAATAAGTGGATTGGTATGAGATGGGTAACTCCAAGAACAGGAAATAAAATACTGCTGAGGAGAAAGATATTAATGAAGATACAAGAGAGGGAAGAAATGAGGGCTCATTGCTTTTAGGGCAAATGGTTGGCTAAAGTCCAAAGGAAGCAGTTATTAGCATTCTGAATACTGATAAACCTGCAGCTTTCATCTGTCACAGCTGTTATCATCCAGTCGCTTAGCAACACATGCAGGGATACAGCTACCAGCCAATGTGCTTACAATCTATACATAAGGCCTGCTTTGCTTATTGAAGATTCTGAAAGCACTCCATAGGATTATAGCAGTTCATCAAACACAGTACAAGGGTTTCACTTAGGTAATTTCAAATGGTGACTATTGTATTTAATAGTGGTTGAAATACGCTTATGACAGATGTGCTGAGGTTACAACAGACAGTCTGGAATGTATAATCTTCTGCTGTTGGCTGCATACCTGGGCATTCCTGACATTGCCTCACCACGTCCTCATAAAGTACATGGTTTTCTGAAAAAGAAATCAAGGCTAAAGTTATTAAACAATTACTGTTGCAAAATTAGTTCTTGATTTTCAGAGTATGCATATTACAGATTCATAGGAAGGCTTAAGGGCCCTTACAAGCCTAGCCAATATAACCTGATTTTACCCAATATATGGACCCAGGAACAAGAGGAAGGCATGCATTTATGCTTTTGTGCCTGTGTATTGAGCACCTTGCAGATTGCACCATCCAGAAGGAACATAGGCACTACCCCAGGTGTGAATTTGTGATACCCCATCCATTGATCCAAATTGCTTTTGAAGAGGGCCAGGAAAAGGTTCTGCTTAATATAAATAGGAAGCCTATTCCAAAGAAGGGGCAATCTCTGAGACACATATATGTCTCTCCAGCATGTTTTGTTTGAGTAGCTAACTAAGTTTAGATCCCTAGATGAAGTGACCCTGGCACCATTTGATTAGTGGATGTATAGCAGCTCCATCAGGACTGGATTTTGTGAGTGCCTTAATAGTCGGCAGAAGACAGAGTAAAGGGATAGGGTTTTTAGTCTATCGCATGGTTCATGTTGTTTTACACCCTGCATTTTTTTGTGAGGAGCCTCTAAGGTCACTCCAGCTGCTGTAAGTGCCTAGTCAAGTACATGCCAAATGGCACATTGTATTTGAATATTTGTCTAAGTGGGCTGAGTACAGTGGGATTATAATTTCCTTAGCTCTGGATACCATAACTTTAATACAACTATTTTTCTTCTATAAATTCTCAAAATTAAAAGCATGTTAAAATTATTTTGGGCCTTTGCACTTGATTACCGTTTACTTATTTTTTCTTTGTCCTTGTTTTTAAAGAAAAGAGGAGTTGAGATAATGGTTGGATATGATTTTTCAGTTTAAAACATTTGTCAAAAACCAGCATCAGACAGTACATAGCATGCCAAATGATTTGAATCAAGCTATCAAATTATATCATGCAGAAAAAGCATGATGTCATTCATTACATAAGATTGTACTGGTGAATAGGAAGGTTACAATACCAAATATTGACTTGAGTACACAATCAACTTAATGTTAGGGAAATGTAATAATTGAAAGTTTGGTGGCAGGGCACCAGCATAAATCATTTCCTGGTACAACTACTACTGTCCCAGAATGTCCATAACTGCTGGGATTATATTAGGGTCCAACACCCTTCAGCACAGAATATGGAGTTTGTAGATTCTCTCCAAGGTAAATCCTTAAACTCAGTACTGCAGTAGTGCAGTACTGCAGATACTAGGTAGATTATTTTTTTTCAAAATGGGAGGAAAAAAGCTCTTCACAGGGCATACATTTAACAGCATAATTATGTTGCTTGAGTTAATGGGAATGCCAGAAAGTATGGTTTATATACATGGTTGTACTTGTGGCCTGAGAAAATATACAGATGTTACAAATTAATTGTACTATGCTGCTCATGTGTGGTAATTTTGATAAGTTTGCATAGTTATGGTTTAATTTCTTTATAAAATAAAATTATACTGTTGGGGAAACAGTTGACAGTAATATACTTTTATATATAAACAATTTTATTGCTGATGCCATTACACAACATGAAATGCAAAGTAAGTCTGAATGAAACTGCAGCAACTGAATAATAACTGGATTCTTACCAATCTCTTTCTAGTAATTTTTAGCAGCCTCACTTGCCTTATATGTCTAATTATAAAATTGCAGGAGGGCCTACAAAGAAAGTTAAGAAGAATTATTTGATATTACGTTTACCAGTATGTTCATAGTCATACTGGTGAGGCTGTAAAACAGTAAGTTTAACTCAAACTAAAAGTGTAGGCAATTGCTCAGTAGCTGGTTTACTGCAAAAATACAAGGGTATTTATATTCCTTTGCCATTAGATCAGCCTTGCACAATTAAGAATACAATTTGGCATCTGCCCAAGACGACAGCAATAAAAAAAATAAAATGCTACTCCACATAGTGATAGATTATACCTTTTTCACATCACATGGTATGAAGAAAACAAAAGATAAGTTCATGTCACATAAAACTGCAAGTATTATACCAGATAAATTTACCTGAGAACTGTTTGGTCATGACTATGAAGCCAGGGACAGCAAGATGTGGGTCACCTTTCTGCAGACTAAGTTATAGACAGTTGTAAGTAATTTGAGATAGTGTATAGTGTACGATCAGGCACCTACATATTGGGAAACTTCTAGAACTAATCGCTGATGTAGCTTGAAGACCCAGTTAACTATTTTTATAACTAAAGACATGCAGAGAGATGGCAGTGGGGAAATCTGACCCTTTGCCAAAACATGGATGTGTTTGTCCAGCCATGGTACCACACTGTGGTGACATAGCTTAAGTCTTAGCTGAGGGGCCATGTCCTGGGTCTTGCTGATATATAGTCAGGGAAATAAAAGGGCAAGTAGTAGTAAGCTGTTTTAAGTCAGTTATCTTACCACTTCTACATAAATGATGGGAGGGCTGGTACAAACAGTACAGCAAAGGATGCGAGGCAGCTATATCAATTTATGAAACATGAGCTTTGTTTTGTTATTTTTTAACCAGGCATGTCCCTTACAAGTGGTAACTCAGGGGCACTGTCTGATTATGTGAATTGTGCATAATCACATAGTAGGCTGATAGAAACAAAGAAAGAGATAATCTCATCTGGACTACAGGTAGCAGCTTATTAAACCTCATTGTCTTAATCTTCTGTGCAGTCAAACTCTGTTAACCCAAAATAAAAGAGCATTCAGCAATAATCAAGTCCATCTGTGTTTACAAATTCAATAGACTTCATTAGATTGAGCTTACAAATAAAAAACACCATTTAAATTTCACTTCATAATGTCATGAGATCTAAAACTTCAGGTGAATGAAAAACAATTATTAAATGCAGTATCATCAACAGAAAAAAATCCACAGCAATAAGTGCATACAAAATAAAACCAATGCAGATAAAAGAAAAAAAAATCAATGTTTAATGTCCTCATAAAATTCAGTGCATAATTTATATTCAATAGCTGGTAACCAACTTAACATGCCACCAAAATTATTTCTAGTGAAGTTTGTTTTTCCAGTCACCACTTTAAAATCATCAAATATATTCTCTATGATATGAAGTTAAATTGTATATAATGAAAGCATTCCAACAAGCACCTATAAAATGCATCTGCACAACTTTTATAGTGGCATAACAATGCTCACATATCTAGTTACAAAGCCTTCTGTCTGTTTTTCCAGCATTAAAAGCTTTACATGTGGAACGGCTATCTAGGAATACCACAAAGTCAGAGGCATAGATAACATATTTAGGGGATTGAAACATCGTTTATTCAAACAGGCTAAAACAGTGTAAAGAATGGGACATCAGCTATGTGCTTAACACTTGTAAGTTCTTTTTGTCTAAGGCAAATGAAAGTCTTAATAAAAATTTAGAATCTGTGTGGAACCACTTTTAATATTTCAGTAATGTCTTTAATTTCACTGTTGTAAACAGAAAATGCAAGTGCCTAATGAGGTTTTTCTTAACATCTGACACTACAATTGTCTCTTTGTTTCTCCTTTTTTAACTGCTTTTCCTGCTATACTAGAAATGATATGAGGAGAATACCCTGTAAATCTAAATCTAGGTTACAAATGTTTAACTTTTTTAAGAAATCCCCCCACTGTTAAGTGCTAGCTTAAAAGTTCTTAACATGCTGAAACCTAACTATGTTGTGCTTTAAGTATTAGGGTTGCATAGTTTCATTACAAAGTACAGAAATACCTCCAACATTTTTAACAAATTCAACTGCTCAGTTTAACTATTACAAAGTCCTAGAAAAAAATGTATGCAACTATGTTGGACTCCTGGAATCGTACTTATAAGGAAATGCCAGCAGAAGATTGGTGCTCACATTATGGAATTGTGGAAACTGAACTAAAGCATTCATGGTAATGGCTCAGACAAGAAATATGTCCTTTGTGGAACACATGTGAAATTTCACTTCATTAAACATGGTACAGAAAATTTTATTAAAATAATGCCAATCCGTGGTTGGCATCACAGGATGCCATCATGTCCCTTTTTGCCATATCTCTTAATTGTTGGAATAATTCATTTAAACAAAAAGTTGTTATGATAAATGATATCAAAAAAATTACTAGTCATACTGATCTCTATGCAGATAAACTCATTCCTTTTCAAAGACATTAGGAAACCACTGTATACCAATAGAGTAGGGAATGACAGCATACAGTGAGATAACACGGATGGTAACAATGGCACTGATCTTTTCAAGAAGCTTCATAAAGTTCTGAATGTAGAACTTGGTTTTTGTTCCTACATTTTAACCCTGTTCTTTATATATAAACAGTGACTGTGACTTGAACAAGATGTGCTGGAGGGGCAGATTTGTCTCTCAGTGACTGCCACATCTTTGGAATAGACTGCCAACTCATGTGAAGCAGAGCACCTCTATGCCACTGTTCAAAAGGACATGGATGAGTGGCTGGAGCACCATAATTTCTCACCAGGGATAGCACCCACAACCCTCCTGGCCATTAATAAATACAATCCTGGGTATTGACTAGAGTATCTATGGTATTACATTGGAATAGCTAGGCTTGAACTGACCTCCTGGCCGATAGCCTAGTACCCTCCTATGATCCAATGTTCTAATTTACAGCTATCTACATAAACTGAGAGTCTTAAGTAGTGGGTTTAAAGAATTGTTGTGAACCTTTGGAATAATAAAGGCTACTATCATCCTGGGATATAAACTTGGAAATAATCAAAAAATGAATCTGAAATTAGATTATTGTTTAGCAAATCTTCCAAATATGAATCAACATTTTTACATGCTTTGAAAATGCCAGTTCTTATAATTTGTTTGTAATAAACACCATTGCTAAATATATATATATATATATATATATATATATATATATATATATATATATATATATGGGTCCATATGACTTGGTCGACTGTTCATTTGGTCGACTGTTTATTTGGTCGACAGTTCATTTGATCAACAAGCATTTTAGGTGGGGGGCTTTGCCCCCCACACCCCCCCCTAACTATATATATCAACTCCAGGGTCGCACAACATTGGGGTAGGGGGCAAATGCTTGTCGATCAAATGAACTGTCGACCAAATAAACAGTCGACCAAATGAACAGTTGACCAAGTCATATGGACCCGTATAGATATATATATATATATATATATATATATATATATATATATATATCAGCACAGTCACTCTTGTTCATCATGCCAAGGGTGCCCTTTACTTGGTCTTTATTATGTGTAAAGACCTTTCATTTTAAAGGTCTTTTAAAAATTCTTGCTGCTGCCTAGATACATTCAATTATCTGCCCATAGGCTAGTCATTTAACAGCTTCTGTTATGTCTGTTTCACAAAGCTTTATAAATAATGTCACTGTAGGTTACACTGGTCAGTTGAACAACTTCCACAGAGGAAGAAAATAATCACCTTTTGTTCTATTTGTGATGATGATGCTTCTTCATTTGGCATTATGGCTGATAAATTGGCTGTTGTTGTTTTCTCTTCTACTTAATTGTCTTTGTCTCATGCTCTGATTACAAAATAATGCTTTTGATAAACATTTACACATTATTGGTTAACTACCTGATTCACTGAAATCTACTGATTGTTCCCAATGAATAAATCAGACCTGCTCGAAAGCCTCCAACTCCACACCCCCAATTTTTTAGTTCTGCTGAAGATATATATATATATATATATATATATATATATATATATATATATATATGTCTTCCTGCCCTAATCAAAGACTGAAGATTCAATGGGGAAATTTATTTTCTCAGGGAAAGAAAAATCAGAGTTATGGAAATTTCCATTCTTATTGATATATATAAGACATTTCTTAGATTTCTTGTTCTTGCAGACATCATCTTTTACTTCAACTTAGTATTAATGAGATGCTATACACTGGTTAATAACAAATAATTGTCCATACATTTCAAATGATCAAACAAAGCACTGATATATTTGTTAACGTCCAGAGTGTCCAAATTAGTGTATTTTGTGAGCTACTCAAGAGAGGAAATACTACAGGTTTATTTATTTTTATTTTATTTTATTTGTAGTTGGTTTACCAGGATAGTCCATTGGGCCAAAATGAACCCGTTTTCAATTGAGTCCTGGGGAGAAAAGCTCCAAAACAATCTAGGTTACAGTAGGTTATTAATGATAATTATACAAAAATTAAGATTCACTTAAACAATTTCAAATAGTACAGGAACATTAGGAGTAACACAGACTTGTGATGAAACTTACAGATGATACAGACTAACAAGAGGAATATTGCAATGTAAATACTGAGAAGTCATTGTGTATTAGGAAGTATACACATTAGGAGGTGCAGCCTAGTGCATTTTTTGGAAATACCATAGGAATAATAATAATAAAGTATGAGTTGGGGGAAAATAATAAGGAAAATTGCTGGTGTAAACAGGGGAAAGGAGGAAGATGGACATTACCAGTGTTTATAAAGTAACTTCTAATCTTCCAGAAATTATGTCCTGAATTCATTGTCCATTGGTAACTCACCAATTCTTGCTGTGGAGGGCATTTTTTTGCTTTCAAGCTCTCTTGAAAGGAAGTCAAGTCCTACTAGACCTTCTTCTGTCTTAGCTGAATTTCATCTAGTAGAACAGATTGGCCTGATTAACTCTCAGTTGAATTTATAAGAAGAAAAAAAGTACATTTGCTTAAGTTGAACTTACCATAGCAGTAGATATTTGAATTATTACCACTGCAGTAGCATTATCTGTATGAGTTATATCCTGCAGAGGATATAATGGCCAGCCAGCTCACAAATCTTCAAGGGCACCTTCCATGTGCCGAAACTGTCAGTCAGCTGAAGCTGAGCTAACTAAAAGACATGTTTGGGCATGAAGCCCTTCAGAGCTTTAAAATGAAGCTAGAAACCAGGTCCCAGAGACCAACAATAAAAGCCACAAGTAACTTTATTGTATAAAAAACAATATTAAGTGCTTTTGTCGAGTTTAAACACAACTTTATCAGTACACTGATAACATGCTGACATAGCAGATACATGAACCTTCACAGAGGAATAAGAAAGGCCATAGGATATTAATTCATACAAATCTCGTAAAATATGAGAACAGTTAACCCTGAATGGGTGCTAGTTATGATGCTGGCACCAACTTGAAAACCTTTTCCATTTGCTAATATACGGTTTTCTAGCAGCAGGATTTTCAGCTTCTATTAGTAGCTGTTGCATGTCCTCAGAAATTAGGTGCCTAAAAATAATTATCAACCTGTTTTCTATCAAAAATGATTGATGTCTGAGTGTAACAAACACCACTGTCCTTGTGTGAGTAGATCCAGTCTGTGAGGAAGCTTGTTGTAATTGCCCCTGGCCAGCCAGTATTGAAAGAATTGCGAACCATAGTTGCCTAGGCCATAAAGGAGTCATCACAATGATCTTGGAGGATTCCTTCTGACTCTTCAGAAGTACCCTGGATATTAATGGAAAGGATGAAAGGAATACAAAAACATTCCTGTACAGAGAAATGGAAAGGCCTTCTTGCATAGAGTCCTAGAACAAAATCTTGCCAATTGATTGCTCAAAGAGGAAGCAAAAAGGTCTTCTTGAGGAACTCCCAACAGATGGATCAAATGTTGACCCATAATCTAGTTATCATTTGTAAGGTTCTGTCCTGGTCCTACTCAGCTTGTCTTCCAAATAATTTTGCTCTGACTAAATAATTGTAAGATGCCTGTAGAGTGAGTTTGTGCTAAAATGGCAAGTCTGCAAAGGAGGTATGTCCTGGTTCCCCCTTACATGTTGACATACCAGATGTTTTAGAGAGTTGAGTGCATTGATCAGAGCAAAGTATCTCCTAGATATTTATGTTCTTGCGCCTGTCCTCGGTGTCCCACATCCCTGCACTTTTGTCCCTCCTGAAACTGCTCCGCAAGCAAAGTCTGAAGCATCTGTTGTGACTGACTGCTTTGAAGCAGAGAGGGAGAAGAAGATACCGGGGTTTAAGGATATGTATTATCTCCACCAAAGGATTTCTCTTCTGACAAACCCCTACACTGGGATTTGAAAAGATAAAGGCTATTGATTTCACTGTATCTTTTTCATGTGGAATCTTGCCAGGGGTATCATAACAATCAAAATTGCTATGAGACCCATAATCCTGAGGTATTCCCTCACAGTGACAGAAGTCTGAGGAGAAAACCTTAGAAACAGATCAAAATAATGAAATGTTTTTTTCTGTGGAAGAAAAGCTGTTTTAACTGTCGTGCCTGATTGACAACCCAGGAGCACAATCCTGTGTGAGAGAGTCAAGAATGAATTTTGACTGTTCTCTTGTTAGCTTGTGCAAGAGATCTCTCACCTAAGAAAGAGATTCCTGACACTTTGAAAAAGACTCTACAAAGATAAGACAGTCACCTAAATATGTAAAAAGCGTGGATACCCTGTAGCTTGCAATGAACTATAACTGGAGGTAGACACTTTGTGAACACTATTGGTGCAGTGAATAGTCCAAAGGGTAAGGTAGAGAACTGACAATATGATCCAGATATACAGATCCTTAAGAAATGTCTGAAGTCTGGATGGATAGGGATGTAATGATACATATCTTATAAGTCTAGTGTTACCAGGAAACTTGAAAAAGAAGTAGCAGGTTGTGAAGTGACATTATTTTGATTTAGGGCCCTATCACAGACAGGTTTCGGAAAGAAAAATCCAGAACTGGTTCTCTTTGTATCTGTTGTAAGAGACCAGTCATATATGTGTTGTGTTCTTTATCTATCATTTGATAATAAAGTTGACATAAAGTTGGCAATTAAAAAAAAAAGCTATAGTATATTTTCTTCCAAAAATGAAGTGCTATACAATGATATATGAATCTCCTGCTACAAACTCACTTCCTCTGCATGGGAAGTTCAGCCTGATGCCTATAGTGGAAAGATGCCATGACATAACTAATCTGTTAAGCAGTGCATATGATCTTTATACATTGCTTAGGATAAAAACCTCAAGACTTTGGATTTAAGTTGTTGTGTATAACAAATCTTATATAAGTAATTTGGGGGCTGGAAAACAAACCACAACATTTTGAGCAAAATGTGCAAAAGTTACCAGTCAATGAGGATACATGTTACAGACCTTGATCAAACATCTGGGTTCTTCTGATAGGGTTTGTTGGCAAAGTGTCACAGAAGTAAAGTCAGAATTCGAATACAAAACACCTTAAGTGTGAAGTATAAGAAAAATAATGAAAGTAATCTATAAAAGACACATTTTCATATTTTTTCTCAGGTGTACATTTTAAGGGGTAATGTTTAGACTTACATTATTCAAGAAATTATAGGTGCCTCTTACTTCTATTTAGTATTAATAAAAAGTGTTTTTTTATTAAAATTAAAAAAGTTCTGCTAAGATTAATTAATTAATTAATTATATTAAAGTACAAAGTCTGCTAAACATAATTCCATTTTTCCATCCATGTATTGACATTGTAAACTGCTTCTTGAACAAAATGTTGTAGAATTTTATTGCATCTGTAAATATGTATCTGTATATATGTTTTATTCATTTCTTATGTGATCCTGTTGACATGGGCTTTGCTTGTAAATGGTCCATTGGGATCAATTAACTATCCTGGTAAACAAATATAATAAATGAATCAATCAATAAAAAAATAATAAAATTAATAAATACAAGGTAGAGATACCAAGATAAATAAATTTGTCAATGTAGTTTACAATTAAACTAACAATTGAACTTACTAAAAGAAAAAAAATAAATATATATAAATATATATATATATATATATATATATATATATAGAGAGAGAGAGAGAGAGAGCACATTTGTTTTTGAATTCATACCGTATACTGTACATTTGCTAGCAACTACAGAAATTAATCAGAATGCATACGATATTTCTCAGAATATGATCAGGCTTTTAATTTTGTGTTAGTATACATTCCAACTCAGTAATTATTTTAGCTAATACCTTTGATTTACACACCACAATGAAGGGTCAGTTTAGATGCATTTAAAGCATCTTACATTATGTTGTTTTGTTCATTCGTGTCTTCTTCTGGGAAATGCATTTGTGCTTTGCTTTGCAACTTAAAACTGGAAGCCATAAAATTGCATTATTTAGTCTGAATTGTCTCTTGACAATAGTATGCATCAGAAACATGCTATCTCATTATATCTGTACTAACAGGCTTTTAAAAGTAATGGAAAGGGATTTCTTTTTTGACAGCATACCCCCTTAAGGGAAAGAGCCTTTGAAATTCTGTGCAGTCCGTCATTAATTCAAAATACACACCACAACATATACTGCATATAATTGTGGCAGCACATTTTCTAGGCAGAACAGGGTGAACGATGTAACGAATGGTAAAGGTAACATAGTAGTAATCAACATGACCATTACAACCTGTCTAATCAATATGCATGTCTGATAATTATGTTTTTTCATGGAGAACAGAAAAAAGAATGTATCACTGACCAGCTAAAAGAGATGGAGAATCCTAAAATTTTATAGTTTGCAAGATATGTTCAGCTATTCAGAATCAGTGCTAAGGTTCAAATATATAGAGTCTCAAAACAAAGTCAAGTGTCAAGACAACCATGCCTAATAAAATGATTAGTTTTATACTGAGACAAACAAAAGTATTTAAGTGAACAAGGATGATTGATATTGTGAAAAAGCAAACTGGAAAAAAGCTTTTATAAAAATCTAACTTATAATGTAAATAAACAAAAGTATTTTAAATGACCAAGGGCAGAAGAAGCTGTGGTTAAAGTAAACAAGAAAGCTAGTTTTGTAAAGTAAAAAACATCATTTATAAATATCTCACATTTTCACCATTAAATATTTTGTAAGAGGAAAACTTGTCTTTTTGGCCCAGGGTTATGCATTTCATAGTATCCTAACAAGTTTTCTTCCCTATGGAAAAAAAGGTTAAAAAAAAATAATACATTGCTATATTGTTTCATTTTTCAACTGTAAAAAGAGGTTTGCACTAATAACAATAACTTACAAGATAAATAGCAAAATACATAAATGTATAATAACCATTGTTTGGCCAGGGTGCTCCCAATGCATCTACCTGTGAAAAATTTAGAAAGGTTCAGAAATACATCATGGTGTCAGGAAAACAAGGCTTTCTAGAGACTATGGTAAAATATTGAACATCCTGCTCTCTTTTTTGAGTGTGAGGAATAGTCTTGCATTCTTTCATAATGATGTTGCCTAAATGTCCTGAAGCAGACAAATGCAAATAACAAGTGTCTGTGTCATATTAATTTTGTGTATTTTTACGGAATTCACATCCTCATGGACAATACAAAACACACACCCCAGTATTCATAACCATTTAGGAAGTATGCAAGAGGGGAACATGCAATCTTGCACACCTTGCAAGACTATTCTGATTCATTGACCCCCTTTGCTACCTTGAATTGCCACTGCATGCTACAGGAAGCAGCAAGGTTTAGAGCACCACATTCAAATGCAATATTTTGTGGGAGGACTCTAAACGACATGCTGGTGTTTCATCCAGTTAAAGTACTTGCATATTTCAGGATTAATATACATCTGAACTACACAGCTGCAGGACAGGTCAGAGTACAAATGTGTTAAAGGTGCTTTGCATTCTTGAGATGTACATCTATACTTTCCAAAGGATGGAATATGTGCAATGTTAAGTGGTTCAGATTCACCCTGCACAGTGGAGCGTGTTCTGTTATGTGCATGCTTGCATTCCTCTTTGTACCTGTGGTACAACTCAGATGGTAGTTGCTCCAATATGTAGCTGCCAAATACACAGTGGAGAAATGTAGTCATGCAAATGCCTGGGTAATGAAATTTTATACGGAATTTGCATGACTATTAAGAAGTAAATAGCACTGCAGCACAAAGCAATTCATTGATGCAGGACAATTTGCACTACATTGCTATTCTCAATAAATACCAGCCAAAAGGTTGGAGATAAATAGTATTATAGTATTATAGCAGAATACTAGGATATCAACCAAAGTGGCCTTTTAAGCCTGGCCATGTTCCCAATAAAATTTAAAAGATATTACTTCCCTGGGATTTTGTAGGGGTATATATATTTAGGAAATGGTAGGCGAGCACTTACAGGCTTCCTCTATCTTACAAAGACATAGGTGTCACAGCAGGGGTACATTTATGGTTCTCCATACAATGGTCCAAGTTTCACTTGAATAAGTGAAGGGATGAACTCTGCTTTGGATGGATGGGAAGCCTGTTTCAGATAAAGGGGAGGATCTCAGGCAAATACATGTCCTTCCAGCATGTGCTTTTAATGTTACAGGCAAGGTTTATATCCCTGGATAGGGTGTTCCTTATGTTATTTGTTTTACAGAAGTGCATCAAAAATGTTAGAGCTGGACTGGAGGATGTTTTTAGTGCGGTCATAGGTCTCTTTTCAGTGGCCAACAGTAGACTAAATGTAAGGGCAAGACTTTGAGGCAGCCTGCATGAGTCTTGTTTTCCAGTTCATGAATTTTTTTTGTGAGGAACCTCAGAGAACACTCCAGTTGTTTCATATACCTGCTTATGAGAGCAGAGTACATTGGATCTAGATGCCATACTCCTGCTTATAAGTTGTGCAACATAGAATGATTTACTCACTACACTAGACACGTGATGGTCAAGTGCCAAATCACTGACTACAAAGTCTATTCTCAGGGGTACATTGTCAATGCAGCAGTTTATTGGGGTGGCCCTCTTTCTGAAAGATACTATGATGCACTTTTTAGCAATGAGTTTTAGACCATGACTCTGGGACCACTTCTTAGCCTGTGTCTGGCCATCTTGGAGAATGCCTTTGGCGGATTCAGTGACTGAACCCAATGTGCAATCATTTATACACTTGGTCAGTCAGAGGCCCTTGACATTAGCATCGACCACAGAGATGTAGATGCCAAATAGGATCAGTCCCAGCATTGAGACCTGAGTTACCGCATTAGTAACTGGCTTTTTTGTGGAGGTGGACTCCCCTTTTCTAACTACTTGGGTCCTATCTGTAAGCAAGCTGGTTATCCAGTTGGTGATATAGGGGTTAATACTTATTTTAATGAGCTTTTCTACAATGCCTGAATGAGGTACTGTGTCATATGCCTTGATCGGTTGAGGTAGACAGCATGCACTATTTTGGTGTTGTATGTTGCTTTGTTAACCTTCTTGAAGAAACCCACCAGGCTGAGTAGACAAAACCTGCCCTTGACAAGCTCAAACTGATTTGGTCCCAGTGTTTGTAGGTTGTCTAGGTCATCATTTAGGATAGCCTTGATTATCCTCTCCATAGCTTTGCATATAAAGCTAGTCAGGCTTATATTTAGATAATTCCCTGAGTCCATGGATGTCCTGGTCTTGTACAGTGGTATAATTACTGTAGTCCTCTGTTCATTTGGCATGACGCCTGTTTGCAATCTTTAGTTAAATGGTGATTCTACTGGTCCCAATAATTCATGTTTTATGATACTAAGGAGGCATTATAGAGACCTATTGATGTAGTGTTCTTGGCCTTGGAAAGCACCTTGAATACTCGCACTCTAGTGATATATGAGGGCGCTATAGATATGGGTATTCCTGAGGGGAATCTGATGGGGAAAAGGAAGTAAATTTGGAGCTACATTGTCAGACAGGAAGTTTGCTATATCGCCTGTCTGTGTATAGTTGCTTCTATGTAGAATTAGTTTGTTCTTTCTGGTAAAAGACATGACTGAGAAAGTTTTGTGATTGTCCTTGTCCCAGGAGGCTAATTTCACCTCAAATTTGTCTTTAGTGAACTGGATTAAACCTCTGATTTGCTTATTTAGGCTGATGAAGATTTTACCTTGCTGGGCATTGCACCTCCTAATTTTTGCAATGATTTTTTTTTTTTTACAATCTATTGACGTTGGGATTCCACAAGGCTGGCTTGTTTTCTGAGTTGATCCTGTATTTAATCTTAGTAGGTACAGCTGTCTCTATGCAGCTGTAAAAATGATTATACAGGGTTTCTGTAAATGAACCTGCATACGCTGTGGTGTTTTGGGCTCTTAAAATTTTACCAGAGTGTTTCTTAGTTGCATGAAGTTTGCCCTAGTATAATTTCTAAAGGTTCAAGGCTTAGTTGGTGCCTCTGATTTATGGTAACTTCAAAGTAGACAGCTTTATGGCAGGACCTGATTGATGGCATTGCACTAGGGGAAGCTGCTATGTTCTGCCATGATTGCAAGGACCATTTTGAGGATGTTTATGCCTCTAGTGGACATATAGATTAACTGGACCAAGATATTTGAGTTTATGAAGTGCTGAAATCTGTGGGCCTGCATGTTAGGGGTGTCATATGATTCCCAGTTTATACTAAAGTAATTAATGTTACCCATGAATATGGTGTTAAGCCGAATGGAGAGTGTCTCTAGTACATTTATGTATATACTTTGGTTTTCCTGGGTCATAGAGGAGGGACCTATAACTAGCAAAGATTCGGCATGTGACTATTCTTGAGGTAATTTGAACATAAAGAAACTCGAGCTCATCATACTGATGAACGAACCTTGAAATGTGTTTCTTGTTAATGTAAATAAAGGCACCTCCTCCTTTTGTCTCTTCCTGCACAGTAGTTGGTCCAAATGTATGGAAGGCATTGTTGTGCTGCATTGAAAAAGTGCTCTCAGCAGCCTTAAACTATATTTCTGTAATGGCACAGACATCTACATTCTCTGGGATGAGGAGATCTTGCAGGGAGTGGAGTTTCTTGGTTAGACTCTTGACATTGAGCAGTAACACCTTAAGATTTCCCTGCTCAATGCCAGGAACTGCAATTTGAAGCTTATTTCAGTAGAACAACAAAACAGCAAAAATATATAACAAACGGGAAGTTTATGGTTCTACGTATTTTGTTGATAATAAATAGAGGAAATTGTCTGGCTGTTTGCACAGAGGATTAAAGATCTGTTACCAAGCTAGCTGGTTTTTAGAAGAATATGTTCATAGGAGGCTACCTGCCCTGTAATTTTAAGCCTAGCCAATTAACCCATGTGAGAATCAAACCCTGTTGCTTGTGTTTGTAAGGAAAACACTTTAACCACCACACCAACCAGCTTTTTGTATCCCAGGGTTCCACAATTTGATCCCTCAGCCTCCATTGCCTAACTGTATGACTCAGAGCAAGTCACTTAAACAGATAATGCTCCTGGGCAGAGCCTGAAGAAGGTCCATGGAGCTTAGTGCTCTAAACCAGTCAACAAATATAAATAAAACAGCAAAGTGATATAGGTATGTGTGCACGGACACACATTTCCTAGTTCCTTAGACAACTAAATGAGTGCTTCGGAACTGTATCATTAAATGTATAGAACAGAAATGAAAAAAATGTTTTATTTTAGTGCATTAATCACTACAGCATTAGAGAGGAATGTGAAGAAATGGCAGACTGTCACAACTGTCTACAGACTTTTTGTCAAGACAATACTCTACAAAAATGATTTTTATCATGTTTCACCAATACTCAACATGAATTTCTATGGTTGGTAATACAGCACTCAGTGCTAACATAATAAAAATAAATAATTAAACCCTTCACTCATAATTTTATCATTTGACTCACAGCTGGCAAAGTTCCTGCTTATTTTAAACATGCCACAGAAAATCCACTTATAGAAGTGACTTTCACCACTGGCCCTTGGAAATACTGACCAATATCAAACCTTTGTCCCATTACCAAAATCTTTGAAAAATTGCTATACAAAGAACTATGTAACATATAAATAGCAATGACCTTGTCTGCACTATACAACATGTTTTTTTGCAGCTCTGGCTGCTTTTTTTTTCCCTTTTTGCTGCCCCTAACTCCTTTTGCAAGAACATGAATGATGACCTCATTACTGCTGATCTATTTCTTGATGTGACCAGAGCTTTTAAACTGCTAATGATAAGCGGCTGCTAAATAAACTGCTAAAATTTGGGATTAATAGAACCCAATAGTGTTCAAAAGCTGCATGTTTGATAGAATGTTTCAAACGTACCACAATAATTCATTCCCTGGCATTGGATCAGCTAACACAAGAGTTCTCCAAGGCTTAGTACTAGGCCCCTACCCTCTTCTCTTCTCTCTTCCTTTGTCAATAATCTTCCACTTAAACTTCCACATCTCGACATTGTCATGTATGGTAATGTTGTTCCTCTTTCTGAATCTATAAAAACTCATTTTGACCTGCAGTTTACATTACAAAACAAGTTCATCAACCTCTGCAGATGGTGTCTTGATAATAAACTCTTAATAAGCCACAAGGAAACCAATATAATGGTGTTTGTGTAACTTCTCAGAACATGAGTTCAACCCCCACCCCCTTCTATTGAAGAACAACCAAAGTGACACCATTCCCAATATTTTGGATCAGAAATACCTTGGAATGGCACTTGAACTATTTTTCTCCTTTACCACTCATACAGACAAAAATCGCCAATAATGTTTGGGTGCAACTAAAAATTGTTAGAGAATCACACACCTTGTTTCACCGATTGCCTAGACTGTCATTGCCAAAAATGTTTTACTTCCAAAACTAGAGTATGGTTTACCTTTGCTGTCTCTGCATTCCTGTTACACACATTATCTAATTATTTTAATTATCTAATATGTCTTCTAATTGTGTGTGTCTATATATAACACGCTGATTTATAATTCCTTTTTTGCCAATGTAGCTATACTTACTGAAAACATTTTTTATTACCAAAATGCTAGTACTTAAACTTTACACACTATGACTTGCTTTTTCCTAATTATGTACTTCTTCCATGCTTATTATATATTTTGCATTGTATGTGTACTGATGCTCACTGACCCCAGACCATGGTTGAAAATGGTCAATGAATCAGCCCATCTCTATGGAGAACAAATAGCAAACAGACGAACAAACAAATATTTTTCTGCTTACACACGCACACACTTAATAAAGTAGTCTGTTATTAGATGGATCCTTACTGTGTTTACATGCATAAGTACACATATGTGTGTGTATTCAGGTGGATTGGACTCTCTAAATTGGTCCTGGGTGTGATTGTGTGCGTACGAGTGTCTGGTGCGGGTGATCTGCCGCTGCAGGGCTGGCCACCTAGCAGTGGGTCTGGATGATTGTCGCTGTTGAGCTGATACCCCAACCTCATGTGCCAAAAATGGGAAAAGGGGTTGAAGATGAATGGAAAGATGCATATATATATATATATATATATATATATATATATATATATATATATATACATGTGCAAAAATATGTCATACAGTAAGATTAAGGAACTGTTTAATGAAAGGTCCTGAAGCCAGTGAAGCCATGAGTCACAAACCATACTTCCCACAGCTTAAAACTGAAATGTTTTACATTACACAGGATGAGATTTTATATTTATATGAGCAGGAATCATACAGCGTAACACCTTCAGACCTGCCTGGGCAACACTGCAGAACCCAACAGTGAGACCACAATATACTGTGGTTCAGAAGCAGTATGTTGTTACTCATACAATGTAGTTAAATAAGCATCTACAAACATGTGGATAAAACACACACACTCGCGCGTGCACACACACACACACACACACACACACAGACACACACACACACACACACACACACACACACACACACACACACACACACACACACACACACACAGACACTCATGAACACTCACAAAATTTTTCCAGTAAGTTTTACACACACACACACACACACACACACACACACACACACACACACACACACACACACACACACACTGCTTAGCAGTGATTACCTCATGCAGGGCTAACAGCCCTGCTCCTACCAGAAAACTGCATGGTGTACACCTTCAAAAGACAGCCTACACTTTTTTTGCTTTGCTCCATGAATGACGTGGTAAAGCACCAGCCATATGAAATGTCAGAAAGCTCTTTGATGAGTCCCAAAATATGATAACTAAATAACCAAAAAATCAGATAGCCATTTCTCTCTGAATATTACCTTTATTCCAAGGTATGGCTATACATATATATATATATATATATATATATATATATATATATATATATATACATATATATATATATATATATATATATATATATATATATATATTATATATTCGGGTCTACTTCTTTTTAGCAAATTTGCACTTCACTGATCATTAAGTAGGCGGCTCCAGTTTGTCAAATGTGTAGTTTTCCAAAAGCCATCGTTGTGGTGGTGGAAGAAGTTCAGGTACATGTTTTTTAGTGTTTATGTCCCTTCTCATACTGCTCACTAGTTCTGTGGTATGCCAGATTTGCAGGTAGGTGTTGCAATATACAGGAAGTGCAGAATTATTTTCAGAGTGCTGGTAGCTTTAATTCAAGATCACACTGCAATAAGGATC
>NC_056731.1:1316731899-1316746899 GCF_019279795.1 Protopterus annectens | reverse complement strand
TAATTATTATACATAAACCTTTAGAAATAAAATTCGAAATAAAAAAAAATTGCAGATGCTCATTTTATAAAAGGGTCTATATTAGATCAACAAAAGCTTAAACAAGCGAATGCTGATTAATCGAACTTATTTTAGCGAATGTTCAAAATATCGAAGCAACAGAAACCCAAATTTTTTCCTAGGGAAAGAATTCAGTTGTCCGTTTCTGTTGCTTCGGTATTTTCAGTGCTGTGGTGGAAAGTTACGGGTCGGATTCAGATAAGTGTGCGATTGTGTGGATGTGAGTGTTAGGGTGGGTTAGGTGAGTTAGGTTTAGGGAGCGGGTTAGATATGTGTGCGATTGTGTGGACGTGAGGGTTAGGGTGGGTTTTTGTGAGTTAGGGTTAGGGAATGGGTGAGGTGAGTGTGCGATAGTGACGGACCTTAGGGTTAGGGTTTGGGTTAAGGTAAGTGGATAGTTAGTGGTGTGTGCATAGTTTAGTGTAGGGTTAGGTGTCAGATTTTAGGTGTATGTGTGTGGATTTCTGCTTGTTTGGTGTGCTTGTTTTGTGTGTATGTGTTTTGGATCAGTGATTTTTTTCCCTAGGAAAAAAATTGCTGATCTGACAGTTCGAGATTATAAGCTTTCGCTTACATAAGGTCGATCAATCAGCGTTCACATTTTTAAGCATTCGCTGATCTAATATAGACCCTTATAAAAGCACTTGGAAGAGTGAACAATATGGATTTTTTTTTATTTCTACTAGTTGACTATCAGCATGCCCCCATGTCCTTTCCTCTTTCATCAGGCAAAATGGTATGCAAAAGCTTAATAAAAATATAGTTTATGAGCTAGATTCAATAAAGACTACATGGTTTCATATTCAGGAAGCAATTCTACATGTCGACAAGAGCTGTGCAAACATGGTAAATATTGTGGTATGCTAATAACTGCATAAGCAGCTGAATTGTATGCTAATTAACCAAACCAAGATGGAGGAGATATTCAAAAAGCTATAAAGCAGTTGTGTACACTAAGTGTAGGTTTTGACCTCAAATTCCAAAACCTAATGAAATACAGCCACAGAAACTGCTCTACATGGAAAGAGTGTTAGGGGTTGCTATTGCTCTTCTGCATATGTGTGTGTGCAACAGGCCCAAGTGTATGCCACTACTGCTGCTGTTAGTAGACTTCGACCAAGAAGGAAAAGGGTGGTCAGACACCATTTAACTTTTCATGGACTACATGAGGTGAGAATTGTAGGGTGCTACAGGGTGGACAGAAACACACTACAGGCTCTGCAACCTTGGGTCTACTTTTTGCACTCGAAACATGAAAAACCCGGATCCAAATAGCACAACACATAAAGAGCAAACCACGAATATGTCAAACATCCTGAAGAGTGAAATTTAAAACCTCGAACCATCATAGTCAGCCAACCCACCACCCGCAACACACTACCTACCCAAACACAATAAAAAAAACACATACATACATACACTAACCAAAACCCTACTTCTAACCCTAAATTAAAGCACCAAAACACTACTGCTAACCCTACATTAAACCCCACAAACACAACTATCTATGCACTATCCTTAACCCCTCCCCAACCCTAAGGTCCATAACTACCGCACACTTCCCCTACAGAGCTATACCCAAATAAACTAACTATTCCACACACATACACTTAACAAAACCCTACACTAAACCTTACATACATTACCTACACAAAAGCTTACATACAATACCTACCTATGCACTTACCTTAACTCCTTCCTAACCCAAAGGTCTGTAACTATCGCACACTTACCTTATGGAGCTATACTGCAGACGGGCCAACTATGCGACTTCATTATTTCCACTTTCATGGTTTCGTTCGACGTATTTGTGGTTCGCTCTTTACATGTCACACTATTTGCATTCGGGTTTTTCAGCTTTTGAGCATGTAAAGTAGACCCCTACAACCTCTATCACCCTCAACTGACAGTAAGGGAAAAAGAATGGGAGCCAATACTTCTGGAGATAAAGGTATATGTAACACATACAATATTAACTATAGGAACCTTCCAGAGACCAGCAGGGGATATGCTGGGGGTGTCACAGCCATCAGCATCCAGGATCCTCCATCAATTCCTGAATGCTGTGCTAACACGTGCTAGTAACTACATACATTTTCCCTGTACACCTGAGGACACAGCTACAACTATGCAGGATTTCTACTCTGTCATACATTTCCCTGATGTCCTGGGTGCCAGAGATTGCACAAACATTGAAATTAAAGCACCATCTGGTGAACAGGGAAGGGTTTACATATATAGAAAGGGTTTCCACTACATTGACTGGCAGGTTGTGCATAACGCTAAAGGAATCATCCTGAATGTGTGTGCTGGCAAACCCGGCAGTTACCACAACTCCCATATCTGGCACAATTCTCAACTTTATCAAAGGTTTTCTAGGAGAGATATCCCACAAAGTCATTTACTGGGTGATGCTGGGTATGCACTCAAACTGCGTCTGATGACGCCCATCACAAATGCACACCCAGCCACCAAAGAGCACTGTAATGAGGTACATGCTCAAACAAGAAATATCACAGAGCATGTGTTTGGGCTGTGGAAGTCGTGGTTCTTGTTGCTAGATACATCAGGGGGAGCCCTGCAGTACAATTCCCGTACTTGTAATGAAATGTTCACTGCCTGTGCTATTCTTCACAATATTATTTTGAGAAAACAGCTTCAGTAGGAACACCAAGGGGAAGTTGCACATGTGCCACAATCACTAGCAAGGTCACAACAGCCACATGCAGGTGAGGAGTCAGAGGGTGAATCACTATCCTTTGTGGGTGTAGGTATACGTAGGCCTGTACAATATGCCCTCACCCTGGCCAAGAGGCAATGGATAGTATACATGCTGACCACCTAAGGGAGTACAGCTTTCATCTTATGCACATTCATAAAGTAAAATTGATGCCAGGGAGAACTTACAACTTTTACTTACCCATGTAATGGCTGTGTACTGCTAGCATCACACAGATTCAGCCGTAAATTAAAACACTTGTAACTTTCAAACTAGCAAGTGTTGAACCTGGATAGAAAAATAAATGGCTAAGAACACAAATGAATGTCAGATCCTTGCGTACTGTTACTTGCATATGTAACCTAAGTAGAAGGTTTGTGAGTTTTACAGCAATGACATCAATATGTGACAGCACTGATTTATGTCAATAGATGTGTTCGCTATCAACTAATATGTCTCATGCATCAACGATACACACAGTACAAAAACTTGAAACAAAGCAGTACAATTTTCAAAACAGCTTCACAAATGCATATATGCTAGTACAATTTTCAAAAGACCATCACACACACACACACACATATATAGTAAGCACTCAGTCAGATATATACCCTGGGTATCAGACAAAAGACTTATGCATACCTGAATCCAAAAAAAAGAATCAAGGATATGGCATAGTAATCATCATTTGCACAAGGTGTTGTTTGGGGGGGGCAAGGGTGACACTAAAGGTATTGAATGCATGTGAGTAAGAAGTACAGGCAGGCAGAAATGTTGATAAATTGTCAAATAGCCACTGAAAAGAATGAGCTGTAAGTCTCACAAATTACCAAGGTAGCAATTATGTCTGTGTGTTTGTATGAGCACTCAGGGTAAAATATGTGTGTGTGAGTGTCTGAAAGAATGCAGCCAAGCTCTGTGCTAGCTCTACATCCTGGTAAGTCAGACAGGTGTGAGCCATGCGTGGTATTGGTAACAGTTCATCGTCAACACCCCTGACTGTGAGAACTATCTCTGCCAGTAGTTACACTGGCATGTCCATGCCCATGGTCAGATGTGCTACTGCTAACTAAAAATGACCAGTGTCTTATGGATGAGCTCTCCTCATGAGCACATCAAGGACTATGACCAAATGGCCTACCACATCTGTGTGTGGACACCTCAATCACTGATGGATTAGTGGAAGTAGTGTCACTATGGGAGCGTGATCAGGCTATAATGTTGCTGACCTGCATCCATGTGGATGCTGTCCTCCTCCAAGAAGATGCTCCATCACAGATTCTGCCTGCTCCATCATGTCATTCAGCTGGTCCATTGAACTGGCCAGATGGTGGAGGCAGTCTTTCATGTCAGCCTGTGCCATGTCCTGAGAGGCCCTAGTGGAATCTGCCTGCAACTCCATAATCGCCCTAAACATATGTTGAGTGGCACATAAAGACACACCAGGATCAGGTGGAGGGTGAACAGCAGGACTCCTATGAGCACCCCAAACAACACTCCTGCATGGCAGTCAACCAGCACTGAAGCTGCAGTAACCACACTACCTTGAGCAAGTGTGTCACCCTCCACATCTTCAGTATCTGAGAGATCAGTGGAATAGGTATACGTAGGCCTATTGACTGTGTTTGAAGGAAATACAGGAGATGGCTGAGTGTCAACCTCAGTGTCAGATTCAATGTCTGCACCCCCCAATAGTCTCTCTGTTTGGCCACCATCATCATCAGATTCTGCCAAAACTCTGACATCAGGTGGTAAGAGTCTTACACTTACACTATTAGGATCACCTATGATAATAAGCAGCAAACACAGAGATGAAATTAATACTACACTAAATATTTAAAACAGTTTATATGACAACAAACTAACACCAGTCACACTTTCACAGATGGTACAGAAATATATACACTCATTGCACTCACCTCACACATACAGATAAATGCATATATCTGACAAATGGTCATCAATAATCAAAGAAAGATGTTTGGCTTACCATGTGCAGATGACTCTACACTTGATAGGAAAGATGGCCCTGGAAGAAATGAAGCAAGGTAAGGACACAGTCATTACAACTGAAACAACACAGGGGGACAGTGAATACACACATTTTGCCTATTTGATCGTTAACAATACTTTTAACTGAATTTTGGCTGAAACATCCACTCACAGCCCATCTGTAATGAGCAAAAATGTGTTGCTAAGTCTATTAATTTTTAATATGTTCATAAAAAACACAAGGACCTATTAGTTAATTTTTCTATATTTTACTATATAAGCAAATCTTACATCTTGAAATATAAAAGCTTACCTGGAAGCTCATCCTGGCACATACTTGTCCCCCCAGACACATCAGCACCAATGTCAATCACATGTTGCTGTGCAGTTTCCACTGAGCTCTCTTGATCTCTAACAATGGACAGGAACTCTTTAGTTGGTGTTAGTGATGGTTCTGTAGCAGCCCCACCTCCATAGCCAGCTTTTCAATGGCAACTGCAGCCGCTTTCCTGTGGGCTAACAAAATCATATCAGTGGCCCAATGACATACCTGATCATACGTCCTGGTGTGACTCCCTACGGCATTGACATCATTGACTATCTGGTTCCAAATCTGGATTCTGTCAGCCATATTCCCATGTCTTCTCTGAAGCAGAAATGCACCACGGTACCTGAATGCCTGCACTACAATGTCATTTTCAGAGTCACTGAATGGGGGTTTATATGGGTTTGTATGCTTAGGTGCCATAATCCTATGTGAAATAAAACAGAAAAGGATACAACACATAAATATCACATAAGTAAATTCCTGCTCATAAACACGTATGTTTTTTCAACATAAAGCACTGTAGACACACGTTTCAGTTATTAAAATTGAATGTTATGTGGTTGTACCATATTAGACCCTTATACAAACCAATGTTTGGTCCAAACAAGGTAAACCACTTTAGTAATGTATTGGTACCCACTGAAAAAACAGGATGACTACACATTTTCAAGACCAAACCTCTTGAAACACAACTTTTATTGTGGCAACACACATATGGTACTTGCCTCCCCAACCCCCAAAAACAATAAGCAAATCAAAGTTTGTAGAAACCAAGGAATACCACATGGTTCAATTGTTATATATGCTATCAACACAATTCTCACAGTGGGTACACATTTACAACAGAAAAGTCCATTTTATATTTTGCCAGTCACCTCTCACTGTGGCCACTACTCCCCCAGAAGTATCTATCTGCCATCTTATAAGCATACTACCCCTGTGTCATTGACAATATAGTACAATACATTTCCTTGAAATAACATAGAAGAGTGTATGGTAACCAATTTTAACAATAGCACTTGTGATGGAAGTTAATAACCTGTCTATCTGATAAAGTAAATGCCTGCCAAAAATGCCTATGCCAACAGTAAACTATAAGAAGTGCATACAGATAAAAATTCCATTTTCTAATGCATATATATCAACATTTTTTTAACATGTTAACAAATGTAGAATGTACTTGAAAAATACAATCATACTTTAGCAAGATCAGAAGCCTTCTCTGCAGATAAATCAAAAGGAATAGCAATCTTCTGTGTTCTCCAAATACAAAGGTCTCATCACCTTCAAGTTCCCAAGCTACATTGTTAACTTTTTATAGTGAAGATTCAGGACTCTGAGCATGGTGAAGATGCAAATGAACTGTAAGCTCATTAGAACTGGTGAATACCAAATGTTTGACATTGCGTAGCAGTTGTATACATATCGTAGGTACCACCTCAGTGTTAGTTGCTAATTGATTAGAACTGTGAATGATTAGTGTGAGGGGAAGGAAGACACAATAGTAATTCAGACTTTCTTACCTGCAGTGGGTGTTTCACCCAGGATACACTTACAAAGTGTAGAAGTAACTGTAGTAAGCTTTTAAATGGAAGTAAACAGCACACATTTCTCATTTTGTTCATTATTAGCCAAACTTTCCTGCCTTTGTTGAAAACTGTTTTTCACTGTCATGTAATTCTATCATACATTTAAAGGACAATGATATAAAATGCCCTATAGACTGCACGTCTGAGAGTACATCCCAGATAAGAGAAGAATGAAGACAATACAAAGTGAAGACGGAGCTGCATTGGTGCAAACAATGCTCATATAAGATTGTGTGATCACTCATTGCACTAAATATGTAAGCCGCACATGTACAAACAAATGAATAGGTACAGGTGTATATGTCTTGTTAATACTGTGGAGGAAATGGATATTGCTTGTATGTATAATGATTTGCTTTCCTACTGCAAAGTTCTTTCTGTGGCAAAGACAGATAAGACACTCTTACTGTGTTTTTTAGGTTCATTTGTATGATCATTCAAATACAGAGTTGTGTTAAAATGTATTTTGTAATGTTGTTTATGTTTCTTATTTTTAAATAAATATTAATATTTGCACAGTTTGTGGCTTAATTAATTAATGAAAGTTGCTTCAATGATAAGGATGGCATAAATTAGAACTGTGAATTAAGGATGTGTGTGTGTGTATAGCACAACTGTTAAATACAATGAAGCACATAGGATATGTAGATCATAGTTCAAGTCCCACATTTACCTTTTAATGATGAAAACTAATAAAACACTTTTTACAAGGATAATACATGTTGAGCATTGCCTGTCTTGTTTGTGCATTGCTCATCTCTGTGCAAACGTGGCATAATGCTGCAGGCAATAAGCAGACATTGTGAATTTCAGAAAACATACATTGTTATATCTTTTGCTTTCCATTGCATAAACATGATAATGAACATTGTGCAGTTGTCAGCATGCTTCCACAACACCTGCAGTTTTGCAACACCTGAAGACAATAGGCAGACATTGTTAATTTCAAAAAATACATTGTTACATCTTTTGCCTACTATTGTGCAAACATGCTAAATGGCATTGCATGGAAGTCAGCACATTTCCACAACATCTGCAGACCTGTCAATGTCTAAAAAAAAGTGTGGTCTTTCATCTCACAAACACGCTAAACAGTGTTGTACAGCAGTCAGCACTCCTACACAGTAATGAGTATAAAAATTATACCTGCTGCCCTGCTCTTCCTCTGACAACCGATGCAAATCAATGGCCACAATACAAATGACCTAGGGTTCTAATCCAGCAAACTCTAAGTTTTATTAATGTTGGTCCACTGTAAGTTAGATAAAAATTAACAATACAAAAATAAATATACACAAAATGGCTATATTTAGCAGGTGGATTGAGCATACACATGATATCATATACATTATATGTCTAACTGTGGGTATCAGTACAATTATGGGTATACAATTAAAATTAATTTTTCTGGACTTTAATGTCATACACATACATGGTTAACCACTCAACTCTTTAATGTGTCTATATAGCTAATAATCATGTCTGACAAACAATTGCTCAGTGGCAATGAGCACTCTGGCCAGTAATTAGTGCAAAAAAGACACTGGCTATCCAGCATTCCCTGTGGCAATTAGTGTAATTTCATGGCCACAATACCGGTGAGACAGGGTTCTAAGCTAGCCAACTCCAAATTTTATTAATATTGTGCTAAAGGAATACACTGTTAAAGCAGAGTTATTGCAGTGCTTTGAAACATTTACTTTAACATTTATTTAGACTGATGACTGTATAGAAATGCCAATCCATATGTGTACTGTTGATATAAATCAATTGACTGATGCTCGTTTATATACATTAATTCAATGTACTCATTGTCTCACAAATTTTAAAAAATGTATCACATTTTCTTATGTAATACCACCCTGACAACGTGTGAAAAAATATATAGAGTGAGGCTGGATTCAAGCCCTGTGAAAAATGAGTTCCTTGCTCTTACACTTGCTGCTACAGAGTAAGCTAGGTAGCAGGTGTTTTTCTTACAATCAGTACTGTCCAAAATGCTGGCTGCCATGCCCCTCTGCTTAATGTGGTTGCATGGAGGAAGACAAACCAATAGAAAAATTACTTTTTTCCAAATTAAGCAGAGACTTTCATTTGCTTGTTGCTTAACTCTGCACAAACAGGGAAGACAAAAGCAATAGTACTTCATGTTTTACAAATTTTGACACAACATTTCAAATATAAAGTACAGTTTCAACACCATATTATCTGTCAGCTATTTCTATCATAGATTACATGCATAACTACTTCTCAAGTTCAAGCTGTATTCATTCAATGTGAATCTCGTATGTGCAAACACTTTGCCATCCATCTTGCAAACCAGTTGCTTGGTTGTGCACTATGCACAGAGCTGATTGCCATGTATTAGTATATCTAATGCCCAGTTAGTCTTCATTCCATTATAATCCATGTAAAAACACAACCAGAGGGAAGGCAGTTGTTAGAGACTGAAGACATATTTACTCAGACTCATGTGTGCTCTGCACCCATGCACTTGAAAATTGATATGTCAGTAGTAGCAGTCTCCAAATGTCAACTACACTAAAAAATAAATAGCACAGTTGCATTGTTACATGATCTAAAGCTTTATAGTGACAATAGACATTAAGATTGTCTTATGCATGTCTTAATGTGGGTATCAAATCATCACAAATATGAATACACACATATATATGCAGTTGCATCCATGCTGATCATAAAATGTGTGTGTTTGTGATGTACATAACATATTGAGAAACAGGTGAATATGCCTCACTTCTGCTACATGCATTCCTGACAGCTTATTGCATTTAGCTTAAAAAGCTGTCTTTTAAAGTATACCTGCACACTGGAACCAAAACAGAAAATCCAAATTTCACACTTTGCACACCAGTCTCATAACAAGATATGCTATGTGCATCATATAATGAGGATCTTATCATCTATACAGACCATCATGAGAAGACAAAAACATACTTTGTGGATGGTGAAATTATTAACTCATTATTGTCGAGTGCACCTCCAGACATTTCTGCAGTTACCTCCTACTGTGCCTCTGGGCATCAAGTATTGCTTGTTCATATTAGCATTAATAATTCCAAAATCATGCTACATAGAAGGTGTCAGAATATTTTATCTTGAAGCGTACATGATGGCAAACACAATTCTATTGATATTTTACCACTGTCAATGAGTATTTGTTAGAACTATAAAGTGATAACTTCATTTTTTAATGGCTCAAGCCACACTCACTGGGAGTTAAAGGTACACACTTAAAAGGGCTGACTGGAGGAAATGAGTTAACTTCTGTGTTCTATAGATGGGAACAAAATACTTAGATGTGGGTTAACATACCACAATAGCCACATTATGTGCATGTCTGTATGTATGTGCAAGTGTGTGTGCATAGTCAGACATGCATGAGTCTGTATCCTACTCTCAGCAATCCAGTCCCAAGCAGAACAAATATTTAGATAGTCATACATGCTTGCTCAGTGATTTTGTACAGGCCTTCCAACATCTTCAGCCAAACTTTCAGTGATAATGTCATCCGGTATAAAGTGTTCCAGCATAAAAGTTAGACTTATACTGTGGCGCTTGCATTAAGTAATGCACAATCTATCTTGTATAACTGGTTATGTAGGGGTTCTAAGCTCATTGCAGTCAACATGTATGTGTTTGTGTTCAGTTAGTTCACATTTCAGAACAGCATGTGAGACACTCCTACTTCTCTTTTTTTCCCACCAGACACTGCTGATGTCATCATCTATAAACTCTTGGCTGACAGTGCTAAAGTCAGATTTCTGTTGTGGTGCTTGCATTAAGTACTGTGCTCTATACATAGTTTGGGAAGAGTTCTAGCCTTTCTGTGGTCATCTGGTGTGTGTGTTTGCATTTAGTTAGTTCACATTATAGAGACCATTTTACAACAGCATATAAGCCACTCCTACCCTCCTCTTCTTCTCACCAGACACTGTTGATGTCATCATTTATAATGTGCTGTCTGACTCTATGAAAGTTAGACTTGTGCTGTGGTGCCTGCGTTAAGAACTGTGTTCTGCACCTAGGTGGATATGGATTCTAGCACTACTATGGGCAACTGGTGTATGTGGGTGACATTTTTAGAAAGGCATGTGAGTCCACAGCTATATCAGACACTTCTCTGAACATCTTCTTGTAACATACACTGATGATGTCATCCTGTCTACAGTGCACTCTTGACAGTACTAAAGTCAAACTTGTGTGTGGCAATGATGTAAAGTACCATGTTCTGCAGCTTCTGAAATTAGATGTTTAAAGGTTCTAATCTAACAGCAAGCAACCTGAGTGTGTATGCATTTAAATAACTGTCCTGAGACAATTTTACACCAAGATGTGACTCCACATCCATGTCAGACACTTCTCCCAACAAGTTCATCTTAGCATTCAATGATGCTATCATACTCCACAAATTGCAACATAACAGTGTTAAAGTCAGACATATGTGGTGGTGCTAGTGTTACATTTTGTGCATTTCAGTTTCTATACCTACACAGATGTAATGTTCAAATCTTACCCAGTCTACTGCTTTGTGTGTGGCTTGTGGTACATTGCAGTCATTGTATAATCTTTTGAATTGTGTTTCATTTCATTACCACTTAGAAGAACCTTTTAAATAGCCCCATGCATCCAACATCCACTTTTCCCCTCTTGCCACATTCTTCTTGCAGAAGAGAAGATGTCATTATTGCAAAGATGCATATACACATCATGAGGCAGAGGCCTTCCATAAGAACTCCTCAAGCAAGCTCCAAATCACTGGATGTATGATTCCTAATTATATCATGGGGTGCTGCACATGCCACATATGGACAGAGGCAGTATGTAATGCACTCAAACAACTATGCATCTCAAATAGATATAGTGAGTTTGGTTTAAGTGGTATAACTATGGCTAGGATTTTATGTGATATTGGCTGTAAGCTTAGCAATGCCCTATGATCCTATGAGCATTTCATATGCCAATGTTGCTGTCATCAACATGAGATATCTTGAAATGTAGATGCATGGTAGGCCTACAAGAGGGTATTACAATTTCTGATGTAACATAATGTATTGATGAATGCTGATGCCACTGAATTACATGTTTCGTCTATAACAGCTGTAGGAATATGTCTCTTAAGAACTTTTGACCTGGGGTGATACTATAGATATTGTTGGATTAGTAAGGCATGTACTTTTCTAGTGGAGCAGATCAACATTCTGTGCAGTTCTCATTTGACCATCACAGTGATACTTGCAGTATGGCATGTGTGCATGTGTATACTTACCATCATTAAATGCTCTGTGGCATTCATAAATATAAATTCATACTGATTCCATGGGCAAATAAGTATTGTTTCATCCATATGTTGTAATGTTATGATATACACAAATATATCACATTTTGATTCAATTGCAACCTTGTGGAATTCATTGTATGCACAATTTTGTAGCTATTTCCAAGGATTATTGATGTGTGACTATCAGCATTTGTGTCAGTAATTGTTCTGCAGTTGCCACAGACAACTCATCTGTAATGTACCCTTATCAGGCCACTCAAACACAGCTTTCCAATGAAATACATATACTGTAGTCATATGTTGTGCAATGATGTAATTACGTGACATTGGTAGGGTTAAATGACTGCATGAACAGTGGCACTGTATGACATGTGATACATAACCAGTGTAGTATTTGGAGATGTTGTCACAAATCATTTATTTAAATAAGTATGAAATGTTAAAGGGGTTTCACAACTAAGCACAGAAATGTCTGTGGATGGCACCAGCGATAGTCAACTGGAGACAATAGACAATCTGCTAGCTTACAGTTTGTTTCATACTTCACCCTCTGTCCCCACTGCCCATCAGCCAAGGCATACATGAAAACATTACTCGGTTTATTTTTTTCAGGAGACTAGCTCATCTGTGCACTCTCTAACACTAATAACACAGGATCAATGGGCCCTGACAACCTCCCATGTTACCTATATCATGACTTAAAACCTGACCTAGCAGACAGAGTTGGATCTCTATTTAAACACAGCTTCCAGACAGACTATGTTCTTGTCTAAATCTGTACTGCAGCAGTCATCCATCAGAACATGGGAGAACCATAAGGAATTATACACCCATAATTCTGACTCCCTCATCTGTGGGCCAGACTAAAAACGCATCTTGGACCTTATCAAAAAGGACACATAATCTCACAAAGGTTCACCAAACCCATTTTCAATTTGTTAAGGCTACATCATGTCTGTTAAGTCTGGTTAATGTCTTCAAGAAGTTCACCAAGGGCATGCATGAGAAAAAGAGTGTCATACGGCGTAAGTTGACCTGGCCAAGGCAATTGATAAAAATCCACACTCAAGTATTACAGACAAACTGTCTCAAGTGGGCGTAAAGACCTATATCACCAGGTAGTTAGACAAATGGATCACACACAGGACACATAATGTCTAATTGTGTGAAGTCACTCTTAGCTACAGTTCAGTGACCAGATCCATACCTCAAAGTTCTGTACTAGCCCCTCTCCTGTTCAATATTTAAGTCTCAGAAGTTAAGAGAAACTCAGATATCCTTTTTCTAACCAGCTTTGTGGATAACTGCAAATTGTTGAAAATCAATTAGTCCAAAAACTCTATGGATATATTGCAGAACATATTAACATACACAAAAATGATTATTGCCAGAGCCATGGAGACATACTAGATGAACAAAAAGTGTGATTATTTCCTTTTGAAAGCAAATAAACAAGCAAATTACAATATAGACAGTGCACCCCAATGAGCAGGACAGGTGGTACATGACCTTTTGTATTCAGGCAGATAGTAAGTGGAACTTTCACCAGCATGTGACCACAGTGGTGACAAATCCCTTGTATGCAGCACAAATCCTGAGTATGGGCAGGCCATCCACATCAAAGGACATTATAGTCCCATTGTTCTCAGCCTTCATCACACCAATAATTGAGTATAATGCACTCTTTTGCATGTACCTTCCCATTCATTTCCAGGGATGATTTATTCAAGCATATCCCTTTTGCCACAGTGCGCTTCAACACATCCTTTTGCTCATGCATAAGTATTCTTTGCGATGCATAATCATTAGAGTTGACTATGTAGATGTCCCTTCAAAGTGTTATACAAGATGCATGTGTGATAAGGTCTTCATGTGATGCATCCAATAAATACATAGCTCATTGACAGCATTGATGGCATGGATTACATTATTGGAAGTGTGGATTGTGGCATATGTGTGTCATGCAAACCTCCCAACTAGCCAGAATTGCTCAAAATTTAAACTACAGATGTAACAGTGCCCCTCTTAACACCATCAAAAAGTGGTCATTTTTGAGGAAGGTGTGCTTGATTTCCCTTATAGATTACTGTTAAATCATTACAGTTGAACAAGTGTGTACAAGTGTGCTTATGCAGAAAATGTATAATAACTCACAATTACATATTTTGTGTAAGTGACACAGATTTATGGTGGCATTATTCTGATATTGTCCATGATTGTGTGTGCTTCTGTGTACTGTTGTCCATGATCCTATTGCCATGTGTCCCAATTGGGTGTGATCTATGTTGACATCACAGTCATATTCAAGCAACTCCTTTTGCACATCTTCAGAATCTGCCCATAACCTCTGTTGTATATAGTGTCCTTGCTAAATGTTTTCTCCAGTGATCATGTCAGGGTACTTACATCACAAACAATCATCTCCATTGATATGTGACCTTGTGTGATAGTCACATAATATACAATAACTGTGTGATGATATGAATATACCCACAAGAGGTACAGTAGGTACTGTATTATGTACATATGTGATTACTGTTCATGCTACTACTGTCTTGTTTTTGGGGTGCATGTACATTGGCATGCACTTATCTGGTGTACATTACCATGTTCCATATTTCACTTGTCTTTTTACCCTTTCTTCATTCCTGCCATTCATATTTGTGTCCCTTTTCAATGCACACAGTTCCCCAAACTACTGTACTAATAAAGGTAATCTATGTGCCCTTGTTGATCACCAGCAAAACTTTATTTCAGTATGCCAAAAGCATGATTGTTCTGTACTTTGCACTTAGTACACTTTTCTATAATGCGTTAGTACTGCAGTTACTGCCTAAAATTTAGCCTTGATAGTCATTGTGGCTGTTCACCCAATCTCGCAGACCAAGTTTTCCTGTAGTAAAACTTGCCTGCATGTTTGAATGTGCTTGTGCTGCTGGCCATAAAACCTCATTTGTATTCATGTAAGCATGATGAGTGGCATGCATATGCAACTAGCACTCCTGTTCATCAC
>NC_056731.1:1316601899-1316726899 GCF_019279795.1 Protopterus annectens | reverse complement strand
ATATTTCATCTAGTGTCAGAATGTGGTGGCCTGGTCTACCTGAAACAGAAAGAATGCTGCATCTTTTTACTGGTGAGCAGGCTTTGAGCCAGTTTTCTGTGTTTTAAGTGCCTGTATAAATTTGGTGCCTTATGAAAGTTTTCCAATATAAACTTGAGGGTAATAAACCTATATATTTTTATATCAAAATTATTTTTTTTTTTCATTAGAGACATCTACTAGCTCTATCGGAACAATAAAAATTCCAAAATCTATTATCAAGGTTATGTTTATTTTTAATTATAATTTTATGGAATTTAGAGTGATACCCTTTAAATGTAATATTCCCTTGAAAAATAGGTATTACATATTCACAAATTTTGGGAAAATGATGTTTTCATTATCATTTATATAACAAAACTGACCTTTACATTTATCAAGCATACTATTTAATGTTAATCTATGTATATTGTCCTCACTATAAGTTCTCATAATTGGTTCTAATGTTAACAATGAATCTTTATCTATGCAATAATACTAAAGTGATATATTTTTATTTTTATGAAGCAAAGTATTATTAAGGTTCTGAATTTCTATGAATCCTTGTGTACATGCAATTGTGAGTAATATAAGCTATTTTTTAAGTAGTGAGAAACTTAAACATTTTCTAAAATTGTTTAATATATTCATGATATGACTTGAATCAAATTCTACTTTAATATTCCTGTCTATATAATTTTCAATAACTATAAGAATGTATAATTTATGATTTCATCTTTACATAAATCATTATATGTATGTGATTTTTTTACTATTATTTGCTCATGTAAATTTTTCCATTTACTTGTATGATATGGACTTAACCAAAGTGTAGTCATAATTAGAATTGCTGCTAATGATTAGGATTCAAAATCTGGAAACTTATCCCTCCATGTTCCCATATCCTTATATGATGCTTACAACAATCCTTGGTTTTATTGTGTACAAGAGAAATGAAATTAACATTTTTTCTAATTGTTTTATTAGCTTCCTATCTGGAAACATGAGAGCTGATTGTAACATATACAATATCTTAGGTAAAACAATCACTTTTATTAGTATTAGTGTTTCTTCATATGTAAAGACATATGTATTCTATTGTTGAATTAAATATTTTATTTAATCAAAAATACTGATAAAGTTAGAATTAATAATTAAATTAGTGTCTAAGAAAATATTTATTCCAAAGTATTTAATATTATTTTGTCCAAATCAAAATTGCCCTACGGTTTCAATAAACTCCATGTAGGCTCCATATTTAATTTGAGCACCATAGCACAAGTCTGGCATGGAGAGTGTCGAGCAACACTTTATAGGTGATGACATCAGTAGTGTCTCATGAGGAGAAGATGGTAATAGAAGTGTCCCACATGGTGGTGTAAAATGGTCTCTCTCAACTGTAAGCAAGTGAACACACACACACACACACACACACACACACACACACACACACACACACACACACACACACACACACACACATCAGTTGACTGCTGTCAGAACAGAGCTGCTACCTATCTAAGTACATGGACTAGAGAACTCAGTACTTTACACAATTCCAACTGCATTATTCTGATATTGTCCATGATTGTGTGTGCTTCTGTAGGACAATTTACAATAGATGATGTATGCAGCCAGCCCAGCTCACTGGAATTTTGCAAATAATTCTATGTCATTTGTGAATATTGCTATGATTTATACAGAACTGTATGTTATGTACTGAGCTTCAAGAATGTAACCACAGTGTACCCTACTGGAAAAGAACAGGAATATGCATATAAACTATACACTTGCGCAAATGCATGTTTTAAAAGTAGAAGCTAGAACATACAGAGTTAACTTGCAAAACTTCAAGAAAATGAGTTGGAATCAAAATATTTTACAATTGTGTTATCTCTCAGTCTCAATGCAACAAGCAGATGCAATGTCTAGAGCTAGAAGTTTTTCTATTGTCTTGAAAGTAATTTTAATTACTAGTTTAAAATATAAAGTGTTTGTTGCTTCCTAGCAGCTGCATGTCTGGGAGATATGTACTTCTCACACAGAGATGATAAAATTCTGTTGGTATCTGCTAGCCTGGGAACTGAAGGCAGGTGACAAAGAGTGATGTCATCCAAGATGATCCAGCAGTAATGTTTGATAACAATTGAAGAACTCTCTCAGAGAAATACTGCACATTTTGTATCTTGTCTTGGATCTAGAAACATCCATTCAGCACTTCTTCCTGTGTGTTGCTCTGTAAATAAGATTTAGGCATAGTATTTCTTTTAGAGATTTATAGGAATATAATAAAGATTAGTTTAGATGTCTTCTGTATTCATTTGAGACTGTTCTGCAATGTTGTTTTAAAATATTTCCTGCGATTCTAAACTCTGAAATAACTGTGTTGATTGAGTGTTGTCTTGTTCTTTTATTATATATTATTAAATATATTTAAACCTATCTTTGTAGGTGATATTTATGAGACATATTTAAGATCTTAGCGTACTTGCATATGTATTTGGTAACATTGTATAGGCCACTCCTAAATAGCCTTGGTCTTGGTCACACTTACCATTTGGATAATAGTAACATTACACAGTAGGACTGGTCACCCTTTGTAAGGGCCTTTATAGTAGCTGATGAGTAGGGGTTGGTGGCAATGATAACTTCCTTATAGTCTAGGCAGAAAATGGCATAGTTAATAAACCTGTGCCAACCTTACACAGGTGTGTGTGTGTGTGTGTGTGTGTGTGTGTGTGTGTGTGTATGTGTTTGTACATAAATCAAATCTCAAAGTGTGTGTGTGTGTGTGTGTGTGTGTGTGTGTGTGTGTGTGTGTGTGTGTGTGTCAGCTACTTGGGCAGGGACACGAATCACTAGTTGGAGAGAGAGGGTGCTGTAGGTCTTGGCTGGACCCCTCAGCTGAGATCTTAACCCTAAAGCTGTGCCAGTGGGGAGTCTTACTGGGGATCTGGAGAAAGAGGCAGAAACCAGTCCCTGACTAACTGTGATCTCTGTGTGCTTTTAAGGGGAATTGTACTTTACTGTATGTGTACTTGTCAACCTCCCATTGTTAACATGCCTCACTGTTGTCAGTGATGATGATTGAGGGTCCTTGATTACTTGGCCAGTGCAAAGGCATCACATTTTCATTGGTTGGCAGTGGTGGGATATCTACATCACATATGCATTGGCTGACAGTGGTGAGTTAGCCACATCAGATATTAATTGACCTGTAGTGGTGTGGATACTGAATTCCTGTAGCCTGTATACAGTGGGCACTGATGGTGTTTGTAGTCTCAATCAGCCATGCAGTAAACATTCATAGTTCATATCATAATTGTTTTATTTTTTTGTTAGTTTAGTTAGTCAAGGTGAGCAGGCAAGCATGTCAGCAGAGGAGTATGGCAAGCTGACAAGGAGCCATTTAGTTGAGATGTGCCAGGCTAAAGGACTTGTGCATGCCAACCTGACTAAAGCAGACATGATTACAGCTTTAGTCACATCTGCATCAGAGAATAGCAACCAGAAGGACAATCAGACTGGCCATGGAGATGTACAACTATCAGAAAATGGACAGCTCAACCTTTCCAATGATGACTTAAAAATCCATCCAGAATTAAAGAGACTTGAGTTGGGGGCCAAGCATCTGGAAATAGAAGCAGCAGAGAGACTGAGATAACTGGAGGCTGAGGAAAATGAGAAACTGTGAGGTCTGCAGGCTGAGGAGAATAAGAGGCAGAGGCAACATGAAAAAGAGACGCTGGCTCTTCACCAGAGTAATGGAGGAAATGGGGAAAGGAGTAACCAGACCCCAGAAGCAACAAAGGTCAGTAAATCTTGTCCACAATTTACAGAGGGGGGGTAATTTTGATAGTTTCATTCATATGCTTGAGAGGGTATGTAAACAGTATAATGCTGACTAATAGCTCTGGGTATGGTTCCTGACCCTGTTACTCCATGGTAAATCTGTAACTACAATTTCTAAGCTGTCTGATACCAATTGTTTAAATTATAATGCAGTCAAAATGTGTTTGTTAGAATGCTTTAACACCTAAAGCTTATATGAAAATGTTTTGTGAGCATAGATGCAAGGCAGATGAAAGTGTGTGTGAATATATTGCTGAACTAAGCACTTATTTTCATAGGTAGGTGAGTGGATGTCAGGTCATCACTTTTGAAAGGCTGCCAGATCTTTTGGTGAGGGAACATGTACTTAGCACTTTTACTGAAAACATGAGAATCTGGTTAACGGATAGACAATGCACTACTGCAGATGAGCTGGGGAAGAAGGGAGACATATACCTAGCAAGTAGGGTATCACTGCACAGGAAAGGAACACCCAGTGCTGCTCATAGGTTCATAGGTTCATAGGTTCATACTAGGCTATCTGCCCGAGGGCATTTACAATTTAGTATGGGGAACTATACCCATTATTTTGCTGTGCCTCTGTCGAACAGTGCCACTGAGGTAATGAACAAGGCCAGCGGAGTGCTCTGCCTCACATATATTGTTCCACAGCATAGGAGTCTTTGGGTGATGAATCTATCCCTCCAGCCACACCTATTAATAGCGTCGAGGTTTAAGTCTAGTCTCCTTGGCTTGTCTGATGGATCTAGATTTTTGAGGTGAAGTATATTCATCAAATCTGGGTTTGACATGGCCTTGTATGTTAGTGACTGAATAGAGCTGGAGTTCTTTTGAGACCCTTTATCCTTTTGGTGAGGAACTTTTGTGCCCTCCAGCTGCTGCAAGTGTCGGGTCAGATACATTCCAATGGGGCATTGTACTCAATCATTGGTCTGATGAGTGATGAGTAAAGGGAGACTATGACCTTCCTTGATCTAGATGAGAATCCCTTCATGATAAGGTGGGCAATGTAGAAGGTCTTCCTAACTACTTTAGCTACATGGGTGTCGAATGACAGACTACTATCAACCTGGGTCCCCAGGTCCCTGATAACTTCTTCTGTGCTCAGTGGATTGCCACCTATTTGGTAGCTAGGTAACCTTGTTTTCCGAAGGGTATGACTATGCATTTTGGCATTTAACTTTAGGCCATGGCTCTGGCACCAGTTATCCGCTTCTGTGAGACCCTTCTGAAGGATATCTGTGTCAGATGTGTTTTTACTATGGCGCCCAGTTTGCAGTCATCTGCAAACTTTGTCAGGACTGAGCCCTGTGGGACACCACTTGTGACAGGCTTTGAGTCTGACATGGCGCCAGCAACTCTGACCCTGTGGGTTCTGTCACTCAGCCAGTTTGCAACCCATCTTGTGATGTATGGGTTAACATTTAAGCTGATGAGTTTTTCAATGATCCAGATCGAGGTAGGCTGTATGGACTGCCTTTCCTCATCAATGGCTTTGGTGACTGTTTAAAAGTCAACCAAGTTTAAAAGGCATGATCTGCCTTTGACAAAGCCAAACTGGGTTGGATCCAAAGTCTGCAAATTCCCTATGTCTTTATTTATGAGATCCATTATGATCCTCTCCATGGCTTTGCAGATAAGGCTTGTCAAGCTAATGGGCGGTAATTTGGGACCACAGTTGCAGTGAGCCACTCCTGGGTGCGTGGCATCCAGAGGTAAGACTTTGATTAAACAGCTGTCCTAGCTGTGGGTTTAATTCCTCATTGAGTTGACACCATCAGGTCCCATGGATGCTGTGTGGAGATGTTTGTATAGATATCTCTCCTTTTGGGAGGGGGGGAGAAGTTTGCACTGAACCTGTCAGCCAGTATGTTGGCAATGTCTGTAGGATCAGTAATCTTCACATCATTTTGAACTAGTTCTGAGCATATCTGGGAGTTTCCTCCCAGGTTTCTAACATAGCTAAAGAAGGCCTTATCCATCTAAGGGAACCAATAGTGGGTATCCCAGACTGCCCCAACAGAGTCTGCCAGTAGCAGGGCAAGCCACTAGTCCAGGTACATGTCCAAGACCAAGGATTTCATGTGTTAAATGCAATCAGTGGGGCCATGTAGCATATAGGTGTCCATGGAGGCAAGGTGGAGAACAAAAGGTGGGAGAGCCAGTAAGTGGAAATGACAAAATGCCAGCAGTAAGTTGTCTCAAGACCACAAGGGTACCAAACTACTATAAGAGGTTATATCCTATCATAGTGGATGGGAAAGAGGCCATGGCTAAGAGAGACACAGACTCTGACCTAAACATTGTGAAGTCTGCAATGGCTACAGAGGAGCACTACTTGCTTGGGCAGTCTACTCCAGTCAGAGCTTTAAGAGGGACCCCATTCCAAATATTTTTGGCTAGGGTTCACCTTGACTGGGATGGTGGAAAAGAAACAAGCAAGTAGGTGTGTTTGAGGATATTCCTGCAGATGTCTTGATAGGGAATGATTCTGATAATGCCATACCCTGTATGCATGTATTTCCATGTAGTCAAGCTGGGTGTCAAGCATGTGGGTCTGGTAGCCTGGTGGAGACCCAGACAGTCTGCACACTTGCAGGCAGGACTGGTGAAGTCATTACTTTTCAGAGGGGAGCTACCCTGTAGTATTAAGCCTGAAGGTGTGCCACACCTGCTTGTGGGTACTAATGTTCCCTTGGACAGGGGGACTGCAAGGGCAGAGGTGAGTATTAGTATCCAAGCTGACAGTGAAGCAACACTGTCAGAGGTTACCAGACTTCCTGTGGAAGGAGAGCTGGGAAGGGTTACTAAGAGAAAGAGTTGAGACAGGCTCAGCTCTCAGACCCTACATGGCAGGGCTTGTGTGAGGTTGCTAGTGAGGCACCTGATTCTCAAGGGAAGGCTGAATCTGTATACTGTGAAAAAGGGTAACTGTATAGAGAGTGAACCCCTGAGGGAGGGCTAGAGGGTAAGAGAATACAGCAGTTTGTAGTACCCACAGCCTACTGTCTGGCACTTCTAGTCATAGCCCAAAATGCCTCTGCAGGTCATAGGGGCATAAAATGTACAAAGAGACATATTATGAAGAACTTTTATTGGCCTGGGATTTCAAGAGATGTATCAGGGTACTACAGGACCTGTGAGCAGTGGCAAAAGGTAGCCAAGGCAGGAGACAAGGTAAAAGCTCCTTCAATGCCTTTGCCTGTAATTGAGGAGCCATTTCAGAGGGTAGCTATGGATATTGTGGGATCTCTGAGTACCCCAAGTTCCACAGGGAAAAAGTATATCCCAGTGGTAGTAGATTATGCTACCAGGTACCCTGAGGCAGTGGCTTTGTCCTCCATTGAGGTAGAAAAGGTGGCAAATGCTTTGTTAGATATTTTCAGCAGGGTAGGTTTCCCAAAAGAAATACTGACTTACAGAGGTGCAAATTTCATATCAGACCTGCTGGCTTGTCTGTGGAAGTACTGTGGGGTGAAGCACCTAAAGATCACCCCCTATCATTCCCATACTAATTGTCTTGTTGAGAGGTTAATCTCTACACTCAAGATGATGCTATGGACATTTTTGGACCAGTTTAAGAGGAACTGGGACAAATATTTGACCCATCTGTTGTTTGCTTACAGAGAGTTTTCCCAGGAATCCACAGGTTTTTCACCATTTGAGTTGCTGTATAGGCATAGAGTGAGGGGACCTCTAGATTTGATTTGAGATGAGTTGGAGGGTGTGTGTGGATTCCACAAGGAGTCTGTTCTGGCATATGTCCTAAACCTCAGGACAAGGCTTAGGGAACTCATGGACTTGGCACAGGAAAACCTGTCAGAAGCCCAAAAGCAGAAAAAGGTCTGGTGTGACAGGAATGTTTACCAGAGACTATGCTATAGGGCAGCAGGTAATGGTTCGCATTCCTGTCAGAGATAACAAGCTGCAGGCAGCCTAGGAAGGACCCTACAAGGTGGTAAGGAAGGTCAGTGATGTTAACTACATGGTAGAATTGCTAGGCAGGAGGCAGGGGCACAAATTGTACCATGTTTACATGATGAAACCTTACCACTATAGGGAGGCCCTTGTGCTGAGTATTTTCAGTGTATTGCAGGGGGAGTCTGAGGGGGATCTGGTGACTGATCTCCTCAGTGGGGTCAGACTGACACCTCAGTGGAAGGGGTAGCAATGTCTCAGCAGCTATCCCCTACACAGGTTAAGGAAATCCAAGCAGTGTTACAGGAGTTTGGGGACACGTTCACTGGGGAACCAGTGTGCACCCACCTGGTGCAGTACCGTGTGGATACAGGACTCCAAAGGTATATTAAGCAGGCCCATTATAGGGTGCCTGAGAGAGCCAACCAGACTCTGAGAAAGGTGATACAGGAAATGTTGGAACTAGGGGTAATTCAGGAGTCCAGCAGCCCCTGGGCCTCCCCAGTGGTACTGGTACCAAAGAAGTATGTCAGCACCAGGTTCTGTGTGGACTACAGGAAATTAAATAGTCACACAGAGTCAGATGCTTAGTCCATGCCTAGGACAGATGAAGCCCTAGTGCAGCAGGTGGTGCTAATTATCTTTCCACCACTGACCTTACCAAGGGTTACCGCCAGGTGCTCTTTACTCCCAGTGCTAGAGAAAGGTCAGATTTTGTGACTCCTTTTGGTTTGTATGAATTCACAAAGATGCCATTTGGGATGATAAATGCCCAAGTAACTTTCCAGGGGCTGGTAAATCATATCCTAGCAGGAGCAGGACATTTTGCTCTTGCTTACCTAGATGCTATTGCAATCTACAGCCATTCCTGGCAAGACCACATTCAGCATGTCAGGGAGGTGCTGGGCAGACTACAGATGGCAGGGTCGACCATTAAGCTCAGCAAATGTCAGGTGGGGATGGCAGAGGTCTCCTACCTGGGACATAAAGTGGGGAATGGTAAGATCAGGCCAGAACCTGCCAAAGTGGAAGGTATTCCAGCATTGCCTGCCCCGTTACCAAAAAGCAGGTAAGGGCATTCTTAGGGACACCAGGGTACTACAGAAAGTTTGTCCCCACACAGACCTGACAAGGAAAAACAGGCCAGGTAAGGTAGTATGGAGCCCAGCATGTAAGCAGGCATTCCAGAAGATTTAAGGAGCATTGGGAGGACCCCCTGTGTTAATCAAGAAAGATTAGAACCAATAATTTGTTGTGCAGGTGGATGCTTCAAACCATGGGGTGGTGGCTGTACTTAGCCAGGTTTCCTCAGAGGGAGAATAGCACCCAGTGGTATTTCTCAGTCATAGGCTCCAACCAAGAGAGGAATGCTATGCAGCTGTACAAAAGGAATGCCTAGCCATAGTGTGGGCACTGCAGAAACTTCAGCTATATCTATATGGAAGGAATTTCACTGCAGCTACAAGCCACAATTCCTTAGCATGGCTACATCGAGCCAGCCAGCAAAATGCCAAGTTACTAAGGTGGACCCTAGAGTTGCAAGCATATGATATAACAGCATAGCACCAGGTTAGCAATGCCAATGCAGATGGGGTCTCAAGACAGGGAATGGGATAAGGTATTCCCAGATAGGCTGAACCCTCTCAAGCAATGTATCTCAAGGGGCACTTGAAAAAGTAGGTCGAGTTTTTTTGGGGGGGGATTGTGATGCTACCAGTCCAGCTAGCTGGAGTTTTGTAAATAATTCTGTCATTTGTGAATATTGCTATGATTTATACAGAAATGTATGTTATGTACTGAGCTTCAAGAATGTAATGACAGTGTACCCTACAGAAAAGTACCGAAATGTATATAAACTATATACCTGTGCAAATGTATTTTTTAATAGTAGAACCTGGAACATACAGAGTTAACTTGCAAATCTCTGTTGGTAGCTGTTAGCCTGGGAACTGAAGGCAGGTGACAAAGAGTAATGTCATCCAAGTTGACCCAGCAGTAATGTTTGATAGTAATTTAAGAGCTCTCTCAGAGAAACATCCATTCAGCACTTCTGCTTGTGTGTTGCTCTTTAAGTAAGATTTAGGCATAGTATTTTTAGAGATAGATAGGAATATAGCAAAGATTAGTTTAGAAGTTTTCTGTATTCATTTGAGACTGGCCTGCAATATTTTTTTTAAATATTTCCTGTGATTCTGAACTCTGAAGTAACTGTGTTGATTGAGTATTGTCTTGTTCTTTTATTATTTATTATTAAATGTATTTAAACCTATCTTTGTGGCTGATATTTGTGAGACATATTTAAGCTCTTAAAGTACTTGCAGATGTATTTGGTGACACTGTACAGGCCAGTCCTAAACAGGCTTAGTCATGGTCACACTTACCATTTGGATAAGAGTAACCCTTTGTAAGGGCCTTTATAGTAGCTGATAAGTAGGGTTGTTGGCAGTGATAATTACCTTATAGTCTGCGCAAAAGGGGTCATAGCTAATAAACCTGTGCCAGCCTTTCCCAGGTGTGTGTGTGTGTTTGTATATAAATCAAATCTCAAAGTGTGTGTGTGTCAGTTATCTGAGCAGGGACAGGAAGCACTGGTTGGACAGAATGGGTGCTGGAGTTCTTGGCTTGACTCCACGGCTGAGATCTTAACCCTATAGCTGTGCCAGTGAGGAGTCTTATTGCGGATCTATAGAAAGAGGAAGAAATCTGCCCCATACTGACTATGATCTCTGTGTGCTCTTAAGGGAAATTGTACTTCACTGTGTATGTGTACTTGTCATCCTGCCATTGTGTATGTCCCTCACTGTTGCCAGTGGTTAGGATTCAGGCTCCTTGATTACTGGACCAGTACAGGGGCATCACAGATGACATGAGCATTGGATGATGGAGAGAAGATGTTGGAAGGCATGCATGAAATAAATGTGTGGGCATGTCCAAATGTCAAAATATCGATACTCCATGGGATTAGAGTGGTAACAAGAGGATACACAATTATGCTCTTCTGACTAAAGACACACACACACACACACACACACACACACACACACACACACACACACGCACACACACACACACACACACACACACACACACACACACACACACACACACACACACACACACACACACACACCAGTTGACTGCATCGAGATTAAAACCTATAACTAATTAAGTACATGGACTTGTGAACTCACTATTTTATACAAGCATCACAGCATACATTTGACTATTACAAGGCTGCAGGGCAATTTATAGTGGATGATATCAGCATTGGATGTTAGAGAGAAGATGTTGGAGTCCTGCATGAAATGGATAGGTAGCCATGTCCAGCTGTCAAGATATTAAACTCCTGCATGTTACAAGATTAACATATGGCACATATACACTTCTGATTTGTTTATACATGTACTAATTTCAGATGCAGTGCAATGAGTAATCACACAACCATTTATGACTATTGTTTGCAGAAATGCAACCCTGTCTTATCTCTGTATGGTGTTCATTCTTCTCTAATCTGTGACATGCAGTCTGTAAGGAATGTTGTATTATTGCCCTTAAAATGTGCGCAAATATTAAATGGCAATAATATACAGTTTTCAGCAAATGCAGGGGAGGGTGGATGTTACTGAACAGAAACTGTGAAATGTGTGCTGCTTACTTACATTTAAAACATTGATACAATTACTTTTCACTTTGTAAGTCTAAAATGGCTGACACATTACCTGGAGGTAAGATAATCTGAATTGCTGTTGTGTTTTCCTTTCCCCTACACATCAATCATTCATAGTTCCAATCCATTAGCAACAAACACTGCGGGAGCTCCTGCAATATGTTTGCATCTGCTACATGGAGCCATGAATTTTGGATACAGCAATTTTAATGAGTTCACTCCTCATTTACATCTTCACCTTGCTCACAGGCCTGATTCTACACTATAAAAAGGGAACCATGTAGCTTGGGAAACTAAAGTTGAGAAGACTTGTTTATGTGGATAATACAGAAAATAATTGCTATTACTTTGGATTTATCTGCACAGAAGACTACTGATCTTGATAAGGTATGGCTAAATTTTTCAGTTATATATTGATATGATCAGATGCCACTTAGAAAAATATTTGCATATATGCATTAGCAAATGCTTTCATCTGTATGCACTTCTTAGAAGTTTACTGATGGCATAGGCATTTTTATCAGGGCATTTTACTTTTTCAGATGCACAGCACTGATGTTTTAGTCTTTTGATTGGTAGTAAAATGTCATTTGCATTTTTTTTTTGTGGGGTGGGGTAGCTAAGTTCCATGTCAGTGTTTTCACAAGCAAAATTGTTTGTATATAGGTTTGCTTTGCTATTGTTACTCCCCTTGTTTTGGATCCAACATTGTTTTGTGTATGACTGTGATATGTTGCAAACACATAAATCATTTTTTCTATTTGAATATCTAACATGACTTTTATTTATGTGATATTTATGTGTAGAATCTCTCTTCTGTGTTTTATATAACCTAGGACTGTGGCACCCATGCCTCCAAATCCCTGCCCCCCTTCAGTAACATTGAGAAGTATGTCATTGTCCAAGCATTTAAGCAACATGTTGCCTTTCTGTTTGAGAGAGGATGTGGGGATATGTCTGGAAGAATGCAAATTTGGAAGCAGATAGTAGATGATGAAAACACTGCTGGGGAATGCAGTAGGACATATGATCAAGTGCATCATAGGGCCACTGACATGATTTCATCAGCCCAGATGAAAACAGCTACAGTGTCCCATGGACAGATGGCTACTGGGGAGGGAATACTACAGAGACACCACCGAGACCAAATGAAGAGTTTCTGTCCACTGTCAGGGATCCGGAGAGCTCAGTGGAAAATGCACAGCAGCATGTGTTTGATGCTGCTGCTGTATCAGGGAGGACAAGTATATCCCAAGAGGAGCTTCCAGTTAGGTTTACCCATGTCAGTTGTTAAATATTTCTTGTATAGTAAAATATTGATAGCAATACTTAGGTTTGTTTAACAATTTATTTTTGGTAGGACTATTTATAGATTGATGCAATTAACAACATATTCTGATTCATTGCACATAGGCTTTGGGTGGTTGTGTCACCCAAGTTTCAGTTAAATGTACTGTTAATGCACATATAAATGTCCAAAAGTTTTTCACCCCTGTGTTTTTGTTATTGTGGTGATGGTGTCCTTGCATTTTGTTTAACTTCTTCCAGGGCCATCCTCCCTAGGAAGTGTGGAGTCATCTCCACATGATAAGCAAAACATTTTTATTTCAGTACTGATGAGCAGTTCACAGAAATGTTTATTTTATCCATATGTCTGATGTTGCTGTCAGCACTGTGTGTGTGTGTATTGCTGTACTATCCATAATAGAGGCACCACTGTTAGTTTGTTAGCATATTTTGAACTGTAGTAGTGTAGATATTAATTTATTTCCTGTGTTTGTTGCTTATTATCACAGGTGATCTTGACAGTGGAAGTGTCGGACTCTTACTGTTGTCAGAGTGTCAGCAGACTCTGATGATGATACTGGACAGACAGAGGCACAGTCGGGGAGTTCAGAGTTTGAATCTGATACTGAGGTTGACAAAGTTGACATTTAGCCATCCTCTTTAATTCCATCAGGCACAGCCAGCATGTATATGCCAAGCAATTCCCATGTGCTCTCAGATATTGGACAGTTGGAGGGTGAGACACTCAATCAGAGTAGTGTGGTTGCTCTGACTTCAGTGCCTGTTGTCTCTGGATGTAGGCAAACTGTGGGAGAGGTGCTATGCAGGAGATTTGCTAGCAGTATTCAGAGGAGGCCTGCTGTCCATGAATGACACATTGAAATAGGCAGTGTCTGTGATGGAACATTTGCCGGGAGGGGGACAGCATCCATGTTGGCATAGCTCAGCCTCATCATCTGATGTTAGCAAAAAAGAAAAAGTAGGTAGCTTCATCAAAGGCAAAGCACTTTGAAGTACAAAATTCAGAGAAAGAAAAGTTCTGCCACCAATCTTGCTAAAAACTTGAAACGTGAAAACTTTTAATAAAAATAAAACAGTGATAAAATAAAACACACTGGCTCATAAACCAGAGAAGTGCTTTTGGTGTAATACCTCTTTCAAATCCTAAATTTTAGCCAGTAAAACATCCTGTTAAATACCTTAATTTGAAGGTATTCACTCATTCAAAGATAATTAGTAGCCATAGCAACTTATACACCCTTTTGATTAGGTTATTTAGAGTGCTGAAATGGTTTTCCTTTTAGTGCTGGTTTTAAAGGAACAAATTCATTCAGACCTGGTGGCTGATCTGAATGCAAGTTCATTATCCACTTCATTTCTTCAGTTTCTGTTTGATTTACTAAATCACCACCTCTTAATGTTTCATGGAGCCTAGTTAGTGTCATAAACTTAAAAGAATGGCTACCATTTGCACTAAAGTGCATATAAAGTGCATTGCTAGTAACTTTATTTCTTATGTCGGATAAGTGTTTTAGGATACGGTCTTTAAGCATCTGATTCATTTTCCCTATGTAGTATGCCTTGCAGTGACTGCAGATTGCCACATATATGATGTTCTTACTCAGACAATTTGCAAATCCTTCAAATTTATAGTTCTTCTTAGTTAAGGGATGTATAAAAAAAAACTGTTGATCTCCACCAATTTCTCTAATTTTATTATCAGATGTTAACAGTGGCCAAAATTTCTTAATGATGTTAGGAATAGCAAAATTGTCAGTAGTATATGATAGCTGACATCTCAAGTTAGACTTTTGTTCTTTTTGTTTGGCCTAAATTATTCCTCCTTGGTCCGAGAAATAAGGTCTTGCTGTCTGAGATTGTCATTGCAAAGTAGTTGCTTCATTAGTTTGTATTCCTTTGATTGTATATCCCCTCTTGGTAAAGTCATTAATGAGTTTAGTTTGCTCTCCCATATAGTCTTTGTCCCTCGTACAAAGTTAAGATACTCGAGTTAATTGGTTGGTCACTATATTATCAAGGAAATGTCTAGGATGCATACTGGTATTGTGTAACAGATGATTATGCCACACAGGTTTTCTATACATTCTAGAATTGATACATCCTGTATCATCTAGCATCAACTTAACATCCAAAAATTCTATCTCCATATTAGAGGAGGTCATTTCAAATTTCAAAAATGAAGTTGTGTTGGTCAAAAAACATACAAATTGCTCCAAAGAAGTTAAGTCAGCTTCCCGTAGAAGAAAAATATCATCCACTAATCAATTGTAGAAAATTATATTATTGTTCCATTTGTTATTAACATCCACTTTCCATAACTCTTCCCATCTTTCCAGGACCAAATTAGCATAGCTATTTGTGCATGGGGTTCCCATCACTACTCTCGATTTCTGCAGATAATAGACACTACCATATAAAAATACGTTATTAGATAAAATCAATTCTAGGAGACTGCATACTAGGTGGATATCAATAGTTGTTTCGTGTTTCATACCAAAGTCTCTAGTGGCTTCAATCCCCCATTCATTAAGTATGGAAGTGAATAAACTCTTCACATCCAAGGTTATTAACAGTAAATCCTTAGAGATGTTTATCTGTTGTATTTTCTTATAGAGTCTATTCAAGAATCCAGCCGAGTTCTTAATCATTGCAGATGCATGGGGTAGCAGTTTCTTTAACTGCCCTTCTATAAAACTAGAAAGGGGTTCAGTTGGCCAATGTATAGAAAACCTGTATGGCATAACCATCTGTTACACAATACCAGTATGCATCCTAGACATGTCCTTGATAATATAGTGACCAACCAATTAACTCGAGTATCTAAACTTTGTACGAAGTACAAAGACTATTTAAAAGAGCACACTAAACTCATTAATGACTTTACCAAGAGGGGATATACAATTAAAGAAATACAAACTAATGAAGCAACTACTTTGGAACGATGATCTTACACAACAAGACCTTCCCCGGGATTCATGAACCTTGCGCCAGACGCTCGTATAGCGTAGGCGTTACAATGCCAAATATGGCCGCCGAGCGATTCAGGTATGATCCAGTCCCACGTGCACTACCGGCATGTGCCGGATCTGCGCAGCCCCCGGCGTAGGTATGCTAAACACCACATGTGCGGTGTTGCACCATGCAAATGAAGGCATATAGCGATTCACGAAGTGGCGCATGCATAGCATAAGCCCACGGCAATGTAAACCAAAAAAAAAACAGTTTACATTTTCCCAAACAGAACATAGGAGTAACGGAAGAGTGTCAGACCCAGGTGTCACACTGTTACCATATGCCAATGGCGAAATACACAGAGAATGTCAAAAGAAAACATGCACAACATGTAAATAACAACTTAAATGGCATGTGCACAGCAACTCACATCAGAACCCTAGGACATGTTTGTGGAAGGTGCAATACAATGAAATAATATAACTATGTTATAAAACAGCAGCGTAATACACAGCAGGGTCACAGCATAATACACCATGGTATGCATGGAATGCCACAACCACGGTGCAAGGGTTGCCAAGGACACGCAGCAGTGTTCGGCATGGTAACTATGAATTAGTAGTCAATGCCATGCAAATGAGGCAGATAATACTGAATCGCAAATCCCCCACCAGCGTAAGGCCGTACCAAATGGCGCAGCGGTAATACACCGAGGAGTGGCTCACAGGGAATACATGTCATCTGCAGAGGGGTGTGTCACCGTAGCAGGAAGCACATTGGAGCACAGCAAACCTGGGCTGTACATCGCAAATCACAGCTGCAGGACCGGGGTGTGGGGTAATAGTTCAGTTGATAGCACACAATGCGCGCAGAAGTGCATGTGCACAAGGATGACTACGTTCCCTTAACCTAGTCATGTGACGCTCGCCCTGCAAACAACATCGGAAACAGGAAGGTGATGTTAAGAATATGAGGAAATGCGGAAGAAGTGTAATTAGAGTACTAATGAGCAATCAACACTAATCAACCCACGAAGGCCAATCGGCGGCAGCTGACAACTCTGCATGCAGAAACCTGCAAAACGGGATAGGGGAGGCATATGAATGCAAAGAAAGTAGGGGAGGTAGCAGATTGCAAAGATAGAAGACCTGACACAGCAGAGCAAAGCAGACAGGCAGCACAACGGCGGCAGCACACAAAACGCATGATATGCCATGTCCCAGAAAGTACACATGACAGTGCTCTGCAGGATGCATGCTGGAAAATAGTAGGTGCAACGTGCAGAAATAGTAAGGGAAGGTCAAAGGTAATCCATGGCAGGCAAGAGTAATGCAACACCAAAGGCGACAGCGTTGTAGTTCCATCGGTAAAACACGGAAGATAACCCCCAGATACGGCCGTACAAACACACCCTATGACATCATCGGTGTGCACAGCACAATAGTATAAAGTGTGAATGCACACAACACACAGCCGTGTATTCCCAAACGCCGCACCATAGGTGTAAACACACGGGGAACTTTTAAAATGTACATGTTGGGTACTGCCATGGCTGTGATCCATCAGCATGTGTTAGAGACAGACGGTGTTGTGGAGGAGGGTGCCGACAACCACCGTAGGCCTCGGAGGAGAAGGAGAGTGTACAGACCAAGGGTAACCTACCAGGGGCTACAAGACCTGGAGATAGTAGAGCGTTACAGGGTGGACAGGGACACGTTACAGCAAATAGTGGAGCTGTGCCGGCCACGCCTGAGAACAAGAAACAACAGAGGGGAACCCATCCCAGTGGACACAAAGGTATGTGTAAGCTTGCGAATACTGGCCACAGGTACCTTTCAAAGGCCAACTGGAGATATAATGGGCATCTCACAGGCATCAGCATCCAGGGTACTACACCAGTTCCTGGATGCCATGTTACCACATGCCAATGAGCATATATACTTCCCCAGATCTCAGGAGGATTTGGCTAGCAATATGCGCCACTTCCACTGTGTGGCACAATACCTGAGGGTACTGGGTGCGATAGACTGTACGCACATACAAATCAAGTCACCACCTGGCGAGCAGGGTAGATGGTACATAAACCGCAAGGGATTCCCCTCCATCAATTGCCAGGTCATGTGCAATGCTCAGGGCATTATCATGGATGTGTGTGCTGGCAGCCCTGGAAGCTACCACGACTCCCATATCTGGCATGCCTCACAGCTGTACCAGGTATTTGCCAGGGGGGACATCCCACAAGGCCATCTCTTGGGGGATGCTGGCTATGCACTGGAGCCGTGGATGATGACTCCCATCAGAAATGCACACACACACATGCAAGAACGCCATAATGAGGCACACGCACAAACCAGAATAATCATAGAGCGTGTGTTCGGGATGCTGAAATCACGGTTCCGGTGCTTGGATATATCTGGTGGAGCCTTGCAGTACTCTCCAGGCACATGTGCCCACATATTCATAGTATGTGCCATGCTATATAATATGATCCTGCGGAAGCAGCTGCTGCAGGGACATAACGGTGAAGGGCCACAAAGCCCACCACAACTGCCAAGGCCAGTCCAGGTACAGAGGGTTCCAGACCAGGAGCACACTGTGCCAGCCCCAGTAGGCAGACGGAGGCGTACCCAATATGCCTACGCCTTGGCAAAGAGGGAACGTATAGCACATACTCTGACAGCGTAGGCCCCATGGACTGACACCTCCCTACCTGCACACACAGTGAAATGGACGGCACACAAACATGACCACCTGTAAAGTGTACTGTATGGGTGGCCTCATGTGTGACTCCAACATAGGCAGCCCCCAAACACTGTACACCCAACAGCCAGTGGAGCATGTAACGCCAACACCTAAACAGTAAGCGGGTCCTACAGCATACGGCGTTGCTGTATGCCTGCCACGTTCGCCGCAAGATGTGTACATATAAATATATATATATATATATATATATATATATATATATATATATATGTAGATAGATAAAATTATATATATATAGAAATATATGTACACATATACATATATATACTACAGTTAAGACAGGGAATTAGAGGGATATAAGGTGACTGAGATGTAACCCGCAATATCTGTACATAGTATACATAGTGAAACGACAACCTGAACATCCGGGAGGTTCAACATAAGAGGATACCGCCAACCATGGAACGGGTAACATACCGATATGCATAACCGCGAGGCAGAAAGATCACCAGACCACAGTACTGTAACAGTACATGCGCGTGTAATAGTATGATGATATGAAGGGAGAGGTAGACACCGCCGTGTTGCGGTCCACGAGGTACTGTGTACAACCGCCCCGTGAGTGCCGTGAGTATGTGTACGGTGCGGTGAGGGTGCCGTGTGCGTCGCTGTGTGAGTGTAATGTGTGTGTGTCTGCAACATGTGTATGTTGGTGCCACGTTAGAGGCAGAGTGGAATATTAGGTGTAGGCATACTGTAAACTAGCCTCAGGCATATGTACACTACTAGTCCCAAAGTAGTAGTGACAGCCCCACCCTGGCTAGGTGTGTCACGACGTAGAATGATAAAAAGTGAAAATGTCCCAGATGGTAGCACAGGAATATACCCCATATGAAATGGAAAGGACGTATGTAATAGTCATGCCTGTATGTACGACACCGATATGTTAATTGCAATAAGATACGTCGGCAAAGTCACACAGCAATAGGTATGTACCGCGGAAATACGTATGTGCTACCCCAGTACTGACTGTGGCCACGTGTCGGCCCGTAAACATCGCTGTGTGTTCTACAAGTGTCAAACAATCAATCCCCATCTGAATATGTGGCAACCACTGGCAAACAGGCTATCCCAACAACAGGACCACAATGACTGCAAATATCTGGGACAGAATGGCAAGGGATAGTTGTCACGTACACACAACCGCTGATATACCACAGATGTTATGGAGGTATACATGCATCAAGCTCACCCGCAGGTGATACCGATGCCACATGACAACAGCCCAACCAACAATCCCATAACAAAAGACAATTAACTGTCAACTCTCAAAGTAGGGACGGAGCACACAGACAACTATACTGGTTATGTAGAGATGCAAGGCCCACAAACCGTATCCGTGACGTACAACCACCAACATCCCCCACTGTACATAATAAAGGAATACAAACCGTAACAGCAGCACAAACATACAGTCAGTCAATGACATCTGCATGACCACAACATATCGCGTGGGGGACACAATTAAAGGCGGCTGCATAATTGCATGCGTTGTAGAAATGCAATCAATAGCCATGTTACAGTTATGAATGCAATACTCCGTTATTATACATCGGCACGACAGGTACACCCACTTGTTGAAACAAATACTACACCTGTCACACATAATCCATGGGTGACATGAATGCAGACCATACTTGTTCCCATGCATAGCAGATGCAGCCACACATAACATAAGACAATACAGACCATCCCCACGAAGGTAGGGCGAATATCCAATGCCCAGGCGGAGAATCCAATTATACCCCAGTATCGACGTGTAATTACCGAATGGAGTAGATGCACAGGTGATATGCACGTAATTACGCGACACATAGCCGCTGATATACCACAGAAGTTACGGGGGTATACATGCAGCAAGGCCATCTGCAGATGATATTGGAACCAATTAACAACAGCCCAAGCTACACTCCCATAACAAAAGACTATTAACTGTTAACTCTCCAGGTAGGGATGGAGCACACAGACAACTATACTGTGTATGTAGAGATGCAAGACCCACAACCCGTATCCGTCACGTACAACCACCGATATCCCCCACCGTAGATATTAAAGGAATACAAACCGTAATAGCAGCACAAACATACAGTCAGTCAATGACATCTGCATAACCACAACATCTCATGTGGGAGACACAATTAAAGGTGGATGCAGACTTGCATGCTTTGTATAAAGGAATACAACAGCCATGTTACCGTTTTGAATGCAATACTCCATTATCATTCGTCGTCAGGACAGGGACACCCACATGTCAAACCAAATACTACACCCTACACACACACAATCCACGGGTAACATTACTTCGAAATATACCTGTCGCCATGCATAGCGGTTGCAGTTACACATAACATAACACAATACAGACCATCTCCACGAAGGTAGGGCAAATAGCCAATGCCCAGGTGAGGAATCCAATTATACCCCAGTATGGATGCGTAAATTGCGAATGGAGTAGATGCACAGGTGATATGCACGTAATTACTCACTGAGGAACAGCAATTGGTGGGATGAATTCACATGTTGCAGGTATCGACGGATATAAGGATGACTTGCAGGATATTCAAACCATATGCTCATACCGAACCAGCAGTGTACAACCGAAAGCGAAAGAAAACGGAAAAACGATACACGGAACGAAACACGGAATGAAACACTGACAAGGTATGTAGAACACACGATATGTACTGTTGTGTAATGCATGATGTGTATGAGGAAGCTGTACTGTATGTGAATGGTGGTTGTAATTAATTACACTTGTCCGTAATGCAGAAAGTGGTGAAAGGTAGTTATGTAGTGATACCCTGCCGAGCATACCAACGCTTGTGGACACCATGTGTACAGCAGTGGGACATCATGTACACAGCGGAGACACCACAAGGGCTGCCACAGGGGGGCATTAGAGAGAACAATGCCATACCACACGCCGTTGCTGGCAGTGGCTGTCCAACAAGGAAGTGCCATAGCAGGGGATAGGATATGTATGTATACTGTCACAGCACGCATGTGTATGGGCATATACCGTTGATGTCATACGTAAGGTGCGGCCAACATGCAAGTATGCCCTGCATTAGGGGATACTATGTGAAATATGTGTAATGTAAAGCTGTCTAGGTAGATATGACAGATATCATACACAGTATCACAGGCATATCATGCATAACACAGGTATCGCCTATTGGTATGTACAATAACAGGATACATATGGCCTGTAGGTATGGGACAGAGTAGTAGCATGATAGCTAGCTGAACTGGAAGGGACACCAAGTAACCATGCCCAAAGGACCTGTAGCAGCTGCACAGGTGCACAGTGGGCAAAAATGCAGTCTGGCATGTCCTCCCCATGGTAGTGTCCTGTGAACAGCAGAGGTGGGTGTCAACTGCACGTCTACACAGTACCGCTGCTGTGGTGGTACCAGGACTACATGTCACTCAAACAGCAAGGGAGGTATCACATGAACAGTGCTACTGTGTGTCTCTGCGGGATGTGCCCAGGACCTATGTTCCACAGCATGGTGTGAAGTAACACAGAAGCCCGGCCCATGGAGTGTGGCATGTGTGCACATATCCAGGAGCAGTCCGTTCACACTGCCCACCGCAGATGTCATGTATGAGGAGTATATGCATCAGTAATGTGCAGGACATGGGCCATGTCTGAACAGAAGACACCCCTGAGTATGTGGTATGCAGATGTGTACAGATGTGTTGTCCATATGTAAACCGTCTGAGTATGGTAAACATCGTGGCATGACAATGTTGTGCCATGTAAAGCTGTAGCTGTTGTTGAAGGTACACCATAGATGTGGTATTGTACCCTTGACTGTGTGTAGATGTGTGTATTTCACAGGTACAATGGCTACCTATGTACCAGCATCACACACAGTACAGATAGGTGTGGCCTTGCAGAAGGGTATCCATGCCACAGTGGAATACGGTAACCACAGGACTGTGTGTGGCATATGTATGTACAGCAACCATGTACAATGTGATATGTATGTACGGGACCAGTATCCATGTGATAGTCAGTGGGTGAATGTTGTTATGCAAAGGTGATGTGCATGCACCATGTGTCATGCTTCCCGATGCCATGATACTCATATGATGTATCCGCCACACTGACACCCGTATGGTTGGTATCGGTATGAGCTGGTGGAGCAATAATGGTGCTTGGTATGTAGGCGTGGGATATCTAGGCATGGACATCACTCTGTGACAGCATGTTCTGTATGTAAGCATATAGTGAACATGAGGGGCCCCATGACTGAGGACTGTGTAATGCCATATGTACCTGACATGTAGTAGGTACTATGGTATGCTCGCACCACTGTGTGTCCTGTCCATGAGCCACATAGCATAACCTCCTGAGACACAGGATATGATGTGCAGGTGGATGTGTAAGTTGCCAATACCAGAACGTGGAATGGTGCTGAAGGGCAATGTGAGGACAATGTCTGATGTGTCGGCCTCCGTACCACCCCAACCGCCCATGCAACGGTATGACATGTGGCCAGCATGTGTATGTGCCGTGCTGTGGCATACACAAGCCCAACATGGGTGCTAGGAAAGGCCTGGAGGCCATCAATGTGTGTGGGAATCATGTTCGTGAGGATGTGCCCCATTGTCATTCAGAATGGTCCAGTCATGGGTGTATGACTACAGTCCCACACGTGCAATGCAGTGCCACCCGTGGGTAGTGCGAGAAATGCCGCTGTGCGGCGGTCAGGGTACACAATGTCCGACAACAGGCTAGCAGTGAACATAGTTGGTCTGGTGCGGAGACATATACTGAACAGGTTGGTGGGACATTACAGCCAGGGACATCAGAAGGTGACATCAGGCCAGCGTCCCAGGACATATTGTGTGCATGTCAGTACTGTGTATGTGTCCACAGGGACACTACGATGTCCATGTACGGATTGCGACCCTGTAGTGAGTGAGAGGGTGTATTGTCAGTAAGTACGCCATCACCTGGCACGTTGCCAACAGTAGCTCGGTCTACAATGCCTGGGTGACTATTGTATGTGACATCAGATGTGGATGTAGCCAAACAATACAGACATACCACCGCAATGCCTGAGGCCCCACACTGCAATGTGCGGCAGTCGTGTTTAGCTAGCTAGCCTTGGAGTATGTGATCATGGACTTCGAGGACCCACCATGGCTGACAGGTGATGCACCCCACACATGTGAATGTACACCACTGTGCAACAGCCTGCACATGTGGTTGTACATCATATGTGCATGGAACATGACCACCACAGTGGCGTCTGTGAACAGGTCAGTACCGCCATGTCTCTATGTGGAATAGCATGGTGTCTGCAATTGTGTACATTCTACGGAAGCGCACTGTGGTATGTGTCAGCATATGTATGTGCACTGTCCTTCTGCTGGGGTGTCATGCCGTTAACAACTGCTGTCAGCAGATGTCAGTAGTACTGGTCATAGTACACATGTTCCGTGTATGCTGCGATGGGTGTGTTTCCAGGGTGTGGCTAGCAGGGCCGTGTAGCATATGTGTTTAATCCACCAAAGAGGGGATAACCCCAGGTGCGTCAAACCAGTCACATGGAGGTATTGTGTATGCTAATGGTAGTGTATGTATGGTATGTGTTGTGTAATGTGTCATCCAGCTGAGCGGAGTGCATGACTCGAGCATGTGTAGATACATGGCTGTCTATTCCAGGGAAGTGTGGGTTGCTGTCAGCACATGGCAGTATTAGCTGTCTGAGGCCCAATGTACAGTATAAGAACACAGATGGTATGTAACCTGTGGTGTACAATGTCGACTCTGTCGCGTGTTACAATGTGTATAGCAGTCACAAACACGGGTATCTGCACATGGAGCACCTATGATGCATTGTGTTAGGCAACTATCCAGGATGTGTGCAAAACACTGTGTGATGTGTGAACCCCTCACCTGTGGGTGTTCCAGTCCAGGTATGTGCCTGGGAGGTACGATCCGTGTGCAATCCGTACTTGCAGGCGTGCTGCGCAGAGCATGGAGGCAGGTCCCAGTCACCGCAGAGATATGCGAGTGGTGCAATAGTGTGTGTGCCTCACTTGTGTGCAGCACAGTGGAAGATGCAAGCATTGTCCCACATGACCCCATGCCATGCCTGCCTGTTAAAGCCCTGCCAGAGACAGTTATGTGAAACTGCCACAGAGGCAGTATAGCATGTGAAGATGTACATGTGTGCTCCACACCCCAGGCCGATGGCTGCAGGTCATGAGTGCCACAGCATTGTGGTCAACCAGGACTGTCATAGCGGTCAGATACCACATGCCTGTACAATACCACTAGGAGCATAGGCAACAGTTGCAGTGACACAGTAGGTCAATGTACAGTGTCCCTGTGTTCAGACCACTGCCTACTGTACACTTGGCTAGACACACACCCAGAGGGCTATAACACCGGTGAGCCATTGCATGCTCCAGTACACGTAGTCTGTGTATTGCCATCACAGGGCAGTCACAATAACATGATGTATGCGAGATATATTGTACCAGGTGATGTGTCATGTGTGCGTATGTTGAGTTGCAGAGCTGTTCACCCGTCCGCAACATCTCAGTGCATGATGCCTTGTGTAACATGATGTGTGGAACTGCAATGTGATCCACAACAGGGTCATCCGTGACTGGTGCGTTGTGAATGGTGTAACCCATGGGTCTGCGGGATATACACTGGTGCTGTCGGTTGCCATGCTGGGGGCCACCAGTGGTGCCTACAGTGGTCATACAGACATACTGCATACATTGTTCTGGCAGGAATGTCCATTGTTGTAGATGATGTGGTACTACGTGAAGGTAGGTGTGTGTTGTGAATGTTACCCATCCAGACGTGACCGTCAGATGCAGTCATGGTTGTCGACAGCATCACACCCATCCACAGCTGTCAGCACCCTGTCCCCAGAATGGGTAACAGTAGCTCTCGTACTGTGTGACTAATGTGCAGATGGCGGAACACCTACTACTGGCTGGCTAACAGTGTCATCTAGGAAGGCTATATGATGGCTGGAATACGCTGCTCTAATGTATAATTATGGTATCCCAATGAATTACATTGATTCACATATAGTAAGCCATGGCTGGCATGTAAACTGTGTACAACAATGACTGTGTGACAGACCCAACCAATGTGGAGCCGTGATGAACATGCACCCGTTAGAACGCCAAATGAGGTACGTTGCACGTAATGATGTACAACTGACAGCTATGGGCACAGCATGGATGCAGACGCACATCCCCCACAGGCAGTACCGCTCCATGTTGGTAGGGGGGCATTGCACGAGTACATGTGACAGTTGCTGTATTGCCACATGTACTACATATCCATCATATAGGGGTAGCACTGGTACGTGACTGTCGGACATGCCTGTACATATGACCGTGTCCCACAGGATATGTGTTACGTGTGTACAACACCTGTCGTACCTTCATCAAGCTGTGAAGTGTATGGCTGCCAGTGTACCTGTGTGACATGTTGTGCAATGGGTGCAAAGGTACGCAGTAGCGCATTACATGCCCACATGTCCTGCACAGATGCAGAGCCTGAACATACAATACAAATAGAGTGTTGGATAATAGCAACCAACAAGAGGTGATGGGTACGGGTGGCAATCCACTATCACCCTTCCGGGTAAGGTGTGCATGTCCATGACACATTAGCACCTGAGATGTTAGCAGTACAGCTGTACAGGGCAGCATGCATATCTGATTACAAATACCCTTGCGTTTTCCACCACTGGCCTGTTGACAGACAGACACCAACACAATGTGCAGCATTGACATGTGCACAGCACATCACCGCTGGCTACAGTAGAACAGGGTTACTGTGTTGACATGTGCACAGAACATCAGCGCCAGCCACAGTCGAACACGGTATGTGTTGAACCCTGCCGTCATTGTAGCCCATGCCACAGACAGACGTGTTATGCATCTGTGTATGTACGGCTGGGAATGGCCCTGGCCTAGCAGTATAGCTTTGTCAGTGTTGCGAACAACATACTGAATGGGTTGTGTGTGTGAGGTGTGCGTCATACGTGTATGGTCTGATGGATGATACCAGCAGTGCCCCCGCTAAGTGAACATCCCCGTCCCCATAAATGAATACCTAGGCTGTGCTCAACACCATGGTCCCTGTAGGAGGGATGGTGCTGTGCGGTGCACCCGCTGACATGGTGGTGGCAGCAGGCACTGGATGTAGACATATGTGGTACCCATGTCAGGCCGGGGTACCATCCATGTGCATGGAATATCACCGTCTTGGACACATACAGCACTGTGTTGAACAATATCACAGTACATAGCACCTGTCAAGGGTAATGTGTATGCATGGATGTGCAATACCAGCATGCACCATACACACCCCCACCAAGCAGCATGCTGCCTACATTGCAGAAGGCCATTGTCCACACCATGATGATAGACATGCGACATGTCCATATACCCATAGAAATGACATATGGAATGGACAGCCACCCTCCCAATACTGGTATCCCACAGGCGGGACACATCCCTGTGCCATGTATGTGATATACCCTGCCATACCATGCAGCCCTGTCCAGCAAGGCTGCACGTGCCATCACAGTCATACATGGTGCGATGGCCACATGGCACTTGCACTATCAACTGACCAGATCAGTAATGTGGTACTGATGCACCTTGTGGTGTCACAAGTGCTGTGTGTCAGCGTGTACAACGTGCGTGCGCACATGCTATGTATGACCATCCCTGCTACTGTCATATGATTAGATATTGTCCCATGTGTATCACATGTGCAATACAGGTGAGCTGTGGCAGGTTGTCCAACACCCATACAGTGCTGAGTAGATGTATATGGCACAACACATGCATGTACAGGTGGCCATGTGTATGTGTGCAGTGCCACCGCTGACGTCCATAATGGCTGCGTTTGTGATGCCTAGTAACATATACACAGCATCCAGGTGAACAGTAGAACTGTGCACACATCGGGCCACTTGCTGATTGGTATGAACACAGGTGCAGGCAGGTACACATGTCCACAGCAGGTTACCATCTACATGAGGTATGTACAGTGTGATGAGTTGACACAGAGATATGATATGATACCCACTGCATAACAGTGTGACAGGTGTGACAGCAACACGTCAGCTGTGTCAGTGTCATGATGCGTCTCAGAGATTACTGTGCAGATGTCGTACATGTCATAGCAATGTATGTTCAGCAGTATGCCAGTACATCAGTGTGAATGTGACCTGTCACCATCATTATGTCTTACAGATAATGCCTAGTTCACGACTGCCAGCCTTCAGCCACCACGAGGATGAAGTAATCATACCGTTGCTCCATGACAACTATGACCTGCTATTCAGCCATGTTCCACAGCAAGCGCGGTGGGATGACCTGTGGCAGGATATGCACAGGAGGGTGAATGACGTGGGTGGCAACAACCGCACCTACCAGCAGATACGCCGACACTGCATGGACCTCATACGGCACGCGAAACAGTGTGCCGCCGCAATCGCCAGAGAACAAGGTGGAACAGGTGGTGGGCCACCAACCCAGCCCCCACTCACACACATGGAGGAGCTCCTGGCCAGTCTGGGGACATCCAGGGAACAGCATGCAGAAACACTAGCCGCCATCGTGGAGGTGGGTGTCTCCCAACCAATGAGCCTGGAGCTGCCTGGTAAGTCAGTCTTGCATATGAGTATGATATCCACTGTAGGTGTAGGTGTCACTGTACATCATGTAAAGTAACAACACATGCCAGGTATATGGGCACACAAGCCGCATACTACAGTATGCTACGTTGTGTTTGCAGACGTGTGCATACCACATGCTACCACACAGGTACATGATGTGACATGCACAGTGCGAACTGTGGCTGTCATACAGTCATGGATAATGTTTATACTGTTGTGTCGCCCCTATGCAGGTACCTCTGGCGTGTCGCACAGACATAGTCATGGATAATGTTTATACTGTTGTGTCGCCTCTATACAGGTACCTCTGGCGTGTTGCACAGACATGGGTCCGTCGCAGGTGAGACTGTTGTTAGTAACAGGCATGTTACATTGTAGAGTTATTCGCCATGTGGCCAGGTATAACATGCACAACTGGGTTTTGTTCCAGTCACGGTATACAGGTTGCACCACCAGACACACACATGCCACCCATGTGCAGTAGATACAACCATTATTATACACCGGCATGAAACCACAGTACCTGTCAGTGTGATATGTGCGGTCAGCTATGCATACAACTGTGGATGTGTTCTACAATGGATGCATATGTAGTATGCATTGTAACACCATTTGCGGTACGTACACAGTACCACACAGTGAGCAGTGATCTGGGTAGCACACAGGTGTCACCAATGTGACATATGCCCCTGCATTGTGTGCACATGTTGTGACACGCCACCCGACATGTCCCACACCCGTGGTGTTCTGTCTGCAATATTGTCACACCATCACATGACCTACACCCGACATAGCAAACATCCACACTGTTGTCTGCATAGCTCTCTGGATTGTGACACCTCCGACATGTATGGGTGTATGTCACATGGGACACCACAGGAATGGGTACACGATGCCCATCACACACAATTGTCCAAGACCCAGTCACACATGGCCATGGGTGATAGCCACAGGCATGTTGCCACACAGTGCGTCCGATGTGGATAGACACCGTTGCACATTGTCCACACATAGTGCAATCATAGCCGTAGTGGACCACCTGTACATTTGATGTGGTACACCAAACAACCGGAATGCCTGTCTGCAGCCACCGGAGGTGCCACCGATGTCTACCATATACATGCTGTGGAACAGCATGACTGTGTTGCAGTCATGGCAATGCAATGCATCCATGTTATGCATTGCACAGCAACATACATGCATCCTGTTGCCATGCAGTGGCACAGTGCCTGTACTCCCCACTGTATAGCTATGTACACGGCTCACACTAACCACACCTGTACATACATATTTGCTAAACATGCATTCTATCTGTAGGCTGTACACACAACACTGCACTGTGAAGCCCATTATGATGCGGTGCATGTGGCGGGACACCATTGTCACACATGTCCACATGTTACCGCACATGTCGGCGGATTACATGTCAAGGTAACGTCAGCCATGTCTACTGTTAACCTGTCGGTGGCCACATGGTGTATCACGGTGATGCATGCAAACTACCATGATTGTGTGTACTGCATGCCTACTGATATGACACCTGCTTGATGTAGTGTGCACCCCAGGGCAGTATGCATACTAACACTATTAATGTCTGGGCTGCATTCCCTGTGCTCTAGTGTGGGAATGCTGCATGCCATCTGCAATATCACATGCATGGTGTGTCTGCATGTGTGTGTCTGCATGTGTGTGTGTGTCTGCGTGTGTGTGTGTCTGCGTGTGTGTGTCTGCGTGTCTGCGTGTGTGTCTGCGTGTGTGTAATGTACCTTACAGTATGTCTTTGTATTCACAGGTGGTGTAGGTGCGTTCCCCTCCTGCGGTCCATCTGATGTTAGTTTCCACACAGATACTAGAGGTGATGACCACATGCATGAGGTACAGGCAGGGTTATCAGGGGCAGAAGCTGTGCCATTGGTTACCATCCCACCTATGTCCCCCTCATCCCCGCACACGGTTCTGATGCCGACACATACCACATCACCGTTGCCCATAGAGGAAGGACAGTCAGCGTCTGTTGGCATTGAGCAGGAATGTGTGGTGGCTACAGAAGGTGCGCCTACACACCATGTTGCCAATGTAATGACTGGTGATGTGCCACACAGGCATGTGGCTGGTGCTGCTCATAGGAGGACCTCTGGCAGACATGCACCTGCTGTACAGGGCACAGCAGCTGATATCACCAGACGCATGTTCCAGACTGTAATGGCGGCACAGGCACGTGCAGAACGACAGAACCAAGAAGGGCAGAGGCTGCAGAGGGCTGCAATCCATTCCATAAATGACAACATCCAGTCATTGGCGAATGCTCAACAGCAGATTGCTAATGTACTGGATAGGTGATTAGGTGAGATGGTTGGAATCCTCGACTGAGGCATGGCAATCCGCGAGCGTGAGCTGTCTGTGCTGGATCACCTGGTAGGGGTGAGGCGTAGAACACATGGGCGTAGGCCAGCGACACCACCTAGTGTAGGTCGACATGTGTGTGCCACCTCTCATGCCCACTCACACAGTGCCGGTAGCAGCAGCAGTGCAGCTGCTGCTACACCGTCCACACCAGGACACAGCAGGCCATGTGGACGTACCCCTGGCTGGTCCCAGCATGGACACGGTTCCAGCGGACATGTGTCATCGGAGACTAGCCACTCTATACCTCCACCCGGTAGTGCCCGTGCGACCCCAGGCAGGCACAGGACACGTGGCCGCAGACAGACACAGTGAGCCATACAACCTGCACTGTACAGTCTGGGGCTGCCAATTATACCCCGTGTAGGCATCACATATGGCTGAACTGGGTACACACATACCCACACACGGCAGACACAACTGTAGGGCTCCACCACATCCACATGCATTCTGCACAGTCATGCCCAGTAAACTCCCCGGTCCTTACACACACACATGATGTCATCCATTGGTGCAGCCTATGCCCCTGGCAGACATATCACCCTGTGCATATGATGAAGCCTCTGCTGCATCCCTGTCATCCACACCATCAGTGCAGGGTTATGCAAATATATTCTGATGCACAGGGTGGACAAAATAGTGAGAGGTGTATGTGATACCTGTGTATGCATAGCGTGTGATGTGTATGTTGCAGTGGTTGTGTATGAAAACTGACTGGTGCGTATGTGTCATGGGTTGTGTACTGTCAACATGCAGCAGACATACCATGTAGTGCAGGTGCAGCATGCACTGAGCTGTGTTCACGGTATGTGTGACGGTTACATGTGTAGCACCATGTTGGTTCTGATAACCTGAATCCCTCCTATAGTGTACTCGCATGTGCCTACAGGGAGCACTGTTATCGGTCCCCCACATGTAGCTGTGGATTACCCACAGGCACATCTGGCAATATCAGCATACCACATGTACCCGCAACCTGCCTGGACACCTACATAGGTTCATAGGTGCATAGTTACATACTAGGTTATCTGCCCTACGGCATTTATAAGCCTAGCCAGAGTGTGTGTGGCTTTCACCACCCCTTAGGATGAGGATACTATACCCATTAGTTTGCTGTGCCTCTGTCCAGCAGTGACACAGAGATGATTCCCGGGGTATACCTATGATATCCCATCCACTTGTCAAGCTTTCTCTTGAACAGAGTCAGTGAGGGGCTCTGCCTCACAAGGGCTGGGATTCTGTTCCATAGTGTAGGGAGTCTCTGGGTGATGAACCTGTCCCTCCAGCATGTCCTATTTATATCCGTGTTGAGGTTTGAGTCTCTTGCTCTCGTGGATCTGGTTGATTTGGACCTTATGAGGTGGAGCATGTCCATTAATTCCGGGTTGGACATGGCCTTGTATGTCAGGCACAGATCACCTCGGAGCAGACAGTATGCAACTGTATAGAGCCGGAGTTTCTTCAGTCGGGCAGCGTGTGACATATGTTTGAGCCCCTTCATCCTTTTGGTGGGGAATGTTTGGGGTCCTTCCAACTGCTGCAGGTGTCGGGTTAGGTACATTCCAAATGGGGCGTTGTACTCAATCATTGGTCTGATAAGTGACGAGTACAGGGGTACAATGACCTCCCCTGATCTGGATGTGAATCCCTTCATGATCAGGTGGGCAATGTAGAAAGTCTTCCTAACCACATTGGCAATGTGAGTGTCAAAAGAGAGGTTACTGACAAGTTGGGTCCCCTGGTCCCTGATAACGTCTTCCGTGTTTAATGGATTACCACCTATGTGGTAATTAGGGGTTACCTTGTTTTTCCCAAAGGGTATGACTATACCTTTCTTGGAATGTAGCTTAAGGCCATGGCTCTGGCACCAGTTATCCATTTCTATAAGACCTCTGGTGGATGTCTGTGTCTGATGGGGTGTTGATTATGGTGCCCAGTTTGCAGTCATCTGCATACCTTGTCAGCCGCAACCCCCCATGTTTGCCTGCACGTCAGAACAATACATGCCGAACAAGAGTGGGCCCAGGACTGAGCCCTGTGGGACACCGCTTGTGACCGGCTTAGAGTCTGACATGGCACTAGGAACTCTAACCCTGTGGGTTCTGTCCTTGATCTGGTTCGCAACCCATCTTGTGACATATGGGTCTACATCTACGCTGGTGAGCTTTTCTATGATGCCCGCGTGGGGTATTGTGTCGAACGCTTTTGCTAGGTCAAGGTAGTCTGTGTGAACTGCCTTACCCTCATCAATGGCCTTAGTGACTCTTCCGAAAAGGTCGACCAGGTTCAAGAGGCAGGATCTGCCCTTGACAAAGCCGACTTGGGTATGATCCAGTGTATGTAGCTCCCCAATGTCTTCATTTATGAGCTCCATTATGATCCCCTCCATAGCTTTGCAGACAAGGCTCGTCAAGCTTATAGGACGGTAATGTCCAGGGTCCGTAGAAACACCGCCTTTGTGGAGTGGGACCACAATTGCCGTACGCCATTCTTTGGGTATGTATCCTGTAGTAAGGCTAAGATTAAACAGCAGCCTTATGTGCGAGTTTAGGTCCTCATTGAGGTCGTGTAGCACACAGCCGGGGACACCATCCGGTCCCATTGATGCTGTGTTTTCTGCTTTAGAAAGAGCAGCTCTCACCTGGTTATCTGTGATGTTTGGGAGGCTAGACTCTGGTGGGATAGATATCTCTCCTCTTGGGGGGGGGGGGGAGAAATATGCACGGAACCTGTCCGCCAGTATGTTGGCAATGTCTGTGGGTTCCGTGATCATTGTACCATTCTGGACTAATTCCGAGCATAACTGTGAGCTTCCACCCATGTTCCTACCATAGCTAAAGAAGGCCTTATGGTTGTCTTTTGTGTCTTTCTTGAGTCCTCTCCCACAGGTGGCCTTGGATGATTGTGTGAGTGATCGTTTTTTACTGCTAGTATTGATCAGAGATGCCTTCCCTGTTAGGGATTTTGCTCTGTCATGTAGTAGCTTTCTCCTCTTGTTGTAGAGTTTGTTTATGGCTGGGGTCCACCAGACCGTGTGCCTGCCTTTGGTGGAAAGGGTCCTGATGTTATCAGGGATTGCTTGATCCATACATTCCTGGAGGTGCTCGTAGAAGGCATTTCTACGGGTTTCAGCAGCGTGGGTTGTGTTTTCCACTGGCTCGGAGGCCTTGAAGGGTACCACTCCAGTCTTAGGAAGTGTGAGGTTTGCTTTTGAGAAGTTCTTCACCGTGGTCTCCTTTGCTGGGGTTGGGGGCAGGATGTGGATCTCCAGTGATATTAATCTATGGTCTGATCTCACCGATGAGGGATATACATCCTGTGTGGAGCATGCCGTCCCCATGTGTGATGATCAGGTCTAGTATAGTTCCTCCTCTTGTGGGTATGGTGATTAGTTGTTCCATAGCATTTGGGTGTATGAACTCCAAGAACCTTTGGCCTAGGGTGTTGGGTCTTGGGTAATGTTCCCGGTCTATGTATGGGTAGTTGATGTCACCCAATATGATGGTGTTTGGAGAGACATTCATACTCTCCAGTGTCTTCAGGAAGGCTGTGTGGGTATCCTGAGTTTGAGAGGGTGGTCTGTAGCATGCTACAAACTGTAGGGCAGTTCTACCTATGGTTAATTGCACCTGGATGGTCTCCACTGCTACGTGCATTGCCACTAACCTGGAGGTGTGGGTATCCTTTATGCATATGGAGACTCCCCCTCCTTTTGTGGTTAGGTCCGGATTTGGGGCCGGAACGCGTGATATGAGGTATAACCTGATAGTGCTGGGGTGCTCTCAGGAGCCTTGAACCAGGTTTCAGTCACAGCACAGACATCGATGTTCTCCATACTGAGTAGGGCTTTGAGGGCATGCAACTTGGGGTTTAGACTACTGGCATTGTGCAGTATTACCCTTAGTTCTTTCCAGGTTTGTTTTCTAGGGCGGTAGGTTTATCATTTGAGCCTTGCCTGAAAAAGGCACTATTGGGGTGGCAGGAGCCTTTGCCAATATCCGGAAGCCCAGGGTGACAGGTGCAAGCCATCCCTTGAAGAGGCGTGGCTTGTCAAGCATGTCATCCCAGGCAAACAGACATTGGACCCCCTTAGACTGACACCGGTAATTAAGCCAATTATTACAGCTGATCATTTTGACTCTGTATTGTGGCATCATTCTTGGTGAGGGTAGGATACTGCTCAGGGTCAGGGTCATACCGGCCTGGGCTACATAATCTGAGAGCCCCTCTATGTCTTTTTTCATGTAGTCCAGGGAGGTATGTCTCAGGTCGTTCACACCGGCATGGACAATGACTGCGTCATACTTGTACATGCTGCGGAGTGACCTGAGTGCTTGTGTGATGTGGCGGATTCTAGCGCCCGACAGGCAGCCTACTGTGATCATTTCCTTGTTCAGTCTGGTGGGTGGGACGTCAGTGTGTCTGACTATGGTGTCACCTATAACAAGTGTGTCTGGCATTGTGTGGGGCCTCAAGGGCTGTGACTGTTTAGCACACTGACTTAGAGAACTATGTGTTGCATGTCCTATGTCTTGAGGAGGCGGTTGCTTGGGTGTCTGCTTTGGAGGCCTCTCATGTTTTGGTATATGTTTGAACAGTGCCTCTGAGTATGTCTTTGTGTGTTTATGTGTTTGTTTTGCAGTTGTGATAGTTCTATGTGAAACTGGGTTTGTGGTGTGCGTGGTGTCCCTCTCCACCTGTCTGGTCTTGCCGGTCCTGAGTTGAGAGAGCTCAGCTTCCAGTTTGGCTATATAGTTGCATCTCTCACATGTATTTTTGTTTTGTGGGGGAAGGTGTGGGTTATCTGTGTACATGAGGCAATTGTAACATTGCCTCAGAATGCCCAGATTCACCAGCTGAACAGGAGAGGACGCTAGCAATTGACCCTTTGACATGCTAGAAAACGTGAATGCGTTTGCTGTGTAACTGAGTCAAAAGGGACCTATAGGGAAATGGGTACTCAAGGGGATTCTAGGCTAATGTAGTACTTTGTTTAGTATATATGTACTTTACCTATATAAGAATGCTTTAGGAGCAAGTGATGAGCTTTTGTGATAGAGAATAGACAGTTTAGATTGCAAGTAGAGAAGTTCTAAGGGAAAACTTGAAGAGCAGAATGTACGGAGCCAGACATAGTTTAACGTTGTTTACACAATACATGACACACATGTCCACACATATACTGCACCTGACGCCTGTGGTGAGTGCCACAGGCTACAGTGGACAGAGACATCACATACATGGCAGGACACAGTACAGGTATGGTGACATTGTGCAGGTGTCGTACACAGCATGCTGGCCACTGACCTCAGGTGTCACCTGTCAGCTGTGGTGCACGCTGTGCAGCGGTAGGACGCTGTACCAGTACAGGACTACGGCCGCAATCGCGGGGTGTACACCACTATGGCGCACACCCCATAGTGTGCAGATGGAGACACCTGCCTGTGTGGTCAGCACCCTCACAATACAATGCACCCACACGCCATGTCACAGGGGGCGGACTTGCACAGGTGGCCAGTATGGCTCACACCTATGGCATCGACAGGGTTGTGCAATGCAGCAGCAGTACGGGATGGTCACCCTGTGTGGTTAGTGTCCTTTCACAACAGTATATCTGCATACACCCTCACACCAGGCAGCAGACATACAAACATGTTGACACACACACATGGTGGTGACCACACATGTATACACGGAGAGATGACGTGTTGCATGTACTGCACCATCCACATCCATGCACCCCACACTGAGTATGTACAGATCTCTACTATGGTGTACAGGGATGTGTGGCACGTGGGACATAGTCCCCCCGATATGTGGCATACATGGGCACACATTCCTGCACACATGTCAGTGCTGGGAATGCCACACCTGCCATATGAGACATGTGCAGGCATGCAGCAGTATGTACTGCATTATGTGTACCAACACTGTATCTGGCAGATGTGCCGATATATGCACTTGGGAGGTGGTAGGTGTTACAGTAGCCATGTGACATACAGTCAATGACATCTGACCGATGGGTATGCATTATGGCAGCACTGTCATGTAACAGCGACATAGCATACTGTATGCACATGGCAGGGTAGGATGGTGTGTGACACACCTGTGAGCCACCACCTGCACACATGCATGTGGACAGGTGTTTAAACACATGATGTACACACATACCGCCATACGTGCTGTTACTATGCCACCATATAATGGCCCCCATGATGGGTACACATGTGGTAGGGAGTTGCAACTATGTTATGGACATCGGCCACTGCTCATGCATGGCTGCACCATGCACAGTACACGTGTCACATGTGTCCCCTGTTGCCATGTGTGTATGCATTGCTACATTTTGACATGTGTGTTGACATACATAGAACATGGACTGTGGTATGGTATCACAGCTGTCACAGGCGAACAATACAAGGGTATATGTCCCAGTCAACACCGCTACACCCTGTAGTGGGAGCATACCACAGACATGTGTCCACCTTCCATTTGTGTGTGTAGCACCATGTACACCAGTGTTATGCATGTGGTACATCACAGGCTACGTATGTGCCCTGTGTGCAGTCCATGCACACAGCCAGACAGTCACATGTATGACATATTCGGACGTTGGTTCACTCTGGTAAAGCAGCAGTCATGTGTCATAGCTGTGTAAGGGCCATGGTATGTGTGGAGCTGACCTGTCTATGTATACTGATATGGACGGACTACATCACACATGTGGGATCATTGTTAGTACATGTGTACTCTGCACAACTGGTGTACACCGCTATACAGACCTGTGGACATATGTCCCATACTGTTGTTGGACCGTGAGGCATACTGCTGCACCGATGACATGGTGCTGTCATGGCAGCTACAGTGTTCACTGCAGTGTGTACATGTTTGACCTGCACCCATGATGCCTGTGATGTCATCTGTATGTGTACGAGTAACTGCATGTGTGACCACCCTGTGCGGTTGGACGGGTTTACCTGGACATGACCTGCGGTGTGTACACTCCGTCTGCATGCCGGACGGCGCGTAGCACATGCTAAGTGTGTGAGCATGCCCGGTTTGCTGTTGTGTAGGTGGACACACACGAAGTTCCACACTCTGCCCTTTCATGCTCACACTCCATGTGTATGCATGTCTGCACTTTGCAGATGCTAAGTGTGTGAGCATGCCCGGTAAGCAGTTGTGTAGATGGACACACAGTACAGTGCACACTGCGCCCGTCTGTGATCATACCCCGTGTGCATGTATGTTCCCCCTTTGCAACCGCTAGGTGTGTCAGCATGCCCGGTTTGCTGTTGTGTAGGTGGACACACACGACGTTCCACACTCTGCCCTTTCATGATTCAACCCCATGTGTATGCATGTCTGCACTCTGCAAATGCTAAGTGTGTGAGCATGCCCAGTAAGCAGTTGTGTAGATGGACACACAGTACAGTGCATACCGCGCCCGTCTGTGATTATACCCCGTGTGCATGTATGTTCCCCCTTTGCAACCGCCAAGTGTGTGAGCATGCCCGGTCTGCTGTTGTGTAGGTGGACACACACAGCGTTCCACACTCTGCCCTTTCATGATTCAACCCCATGTGTATGCATGTCTGCACTCTGCAAATGCTAAGTGTGTGAGCATGCCCAGTAAGCAGTTGTGTAGATGGACACACAGTACAGTGCAAACTGCGCCCTTCTGTGAGTATACCCTGTGTGCATGTATATTTCCCCTTTGCGACCGCTAGGTGTGCGGGCATGCCCAGTACGCCATGCGTGGAGACACAGTATAGTCGGCACCGACGTCTGATACTAGGCATGCAGCCATGGCCAATGACATCCTGCATAGCCATGGTGGCCGTCCAGGCGAGTTGTATGTAGTTGCTATGACACAATGGCTGCCTACATCATGCACGCCGGTTGCTCTCTCATAGGGTGTACTGTCTGTGGTGCATCCCGTATCCATGTTGTGATGTGTTCCGTAGTTAGTTAGTATTCCCGAGGGCAGCACTGCCGTGTTACTGTACGCCTACCTTGGGATAGCAGCATGCTGTGTGACTGCGCACTCTGTCTTCATTCCCTATCGGCTGCCTTGCCTCTGCAGATGATATCACCCACCTAGGAGTATGCCTCTTGACAGTGCTGTACTCAGTAATCTCGGTAGCACGTTCTGTAAATGCATCATGCTGTAGTGTGTTCATGTAGGTAAGCGTAGGTTCATCTCCCGGCCCTTCCCTGTGTGTGTGTGTGTTTCCAGCTGCCTCTGGAGATAGTAATGCTTTTAGACGCTTCACAACACATACCTTGGCTATCAGCGTCTATTCCTTTACGGATGATGTCACCCGCCTAGAAGTATGCCTCTGACAGTACTATGCTCAGTAATCTTGGTAGCGCGTTCTGTAAATGCATCATGCTGTAGTGTGTTCATTTAGGTAGGCGTAGGTTCAACTCCTGGCCCTTCCCCGTGTGTGTGTGTTTCCAGCTGCCTCTGGAGATAGTAATGCTTTTAGACGCTTCACAACACATACCTTGGCTATCAGCGTCTATTCCTTTGCAGATGATGTCACCCACCTAGAAGTATGCCTCTGACAGTGTTGTGCTCAGTAATCTCCGTAGCGCATTCTGTAAATGCATCATGCTGTAGTGTGTTCATGTAGGTAGGCATAGGTTCAACTCCTGAACCTTCCCCGTGTGTGTGTGTTTCCAGCTGCCTCTGGAGATAGTAATGCTTTTAGATGCTTCACAACACATACCTTGGCTATCAGCGTCTATTCCTTTGCGGATGATGTCACCCGCCTAGAAGTATGCCTCTGACAGTGCTGTGCTCAGTAATTTCGGTAGTGTGTTCTGTAAATGCATCATGCTGTAGTGTGTTCATGTAGGTAGGCGTAGGTACAACTCTCGGCCCTTCCCTGTGTGTGTGTTTCCAGCTGCCTCTGGAGATAGTAATGCTTTTAGACGGTTCACAACACATACCTTGGCTATCAGCGTATATTCCTTTGCGGATGATGTCACCCACCTAGAAGTATGCCTCTGACAGTGCTGTGCTCAGTAATCTCGGTAGCGCGTTCTGTAAATGCATCATGCTGTAGTGTGTTCATGTAGGTAGGCGTAGGTTCAACTCCCGGCCCTTCCCCATGTGTGTGTGTGTTTCCAGCTGCCTCTGGAGATAGTAATGCTTTTAGACGCTTCACAACACATACCTTGGCTATCAGCGTCTATTCCTTTGCGGATGATGTCACCCGCCTAGAAGTATGCCTCTGACAGTACTGTGCTCAGTAATCTCGGTAGCACGTTCTGTAAATGCATCATGTTGTAGTGTGTTCATGTAGGTAGGCGTAGGTTCAACTCCCAGCCCTTCCCCATGTGTGTGTGTGTGCCAGCTGCCTCTGGAGATAGTAATGCTTTTAAACGCTTCACAACACATACCTTGGCTATCAGCATCTATTCCTTTGCGGATGATGTCACCCGCCTAGAAGTATGCCTCTGACAGTGCTGTGCTCAGTAATCTCAGTAGTGCGTTCTGTAAATGCATCATGCTGTAGTGTGTTCATGTAGGTAAGCGTAGGTTCAACTCCCAGCCTTTCCCTGTGTGTGTGTGTGTGTTTTCAGCTGCCTCTGGAGATAGTAATGCTTTTAGACACTTCACAACACATACATTTGCTTTCGGCGTCTATTCCATTGCGGATGATGTCACCCACCTAGAAGTATGTCTCTGACAGTGCTGTGTTCAGTGCTCCGAGTAGCGCGTTCCGTACCTGTGTCATACTGTCGTGCGGTTGGGTAGGTAGGGGTAAGGTCAATTCCCATGCCTGCCAGCTGTGTGTGTGTGTGTGTCTATGCTCCCAGCCACATGGGTTCATAGGTTATGGTTTTAGACGCTCCGCAGCACACATATATCCTGCTGACATCTCTGTGTTTGTGGATGTTGGAACGCAGCTAGTGGACTGCCTGTGTGCCTGCTGTGGTTAGCGACCTCCGTAGCGTGTTCTCCACGTGCGTCCTGCTGTGGTGTGATCGGGTTGTGATGTGTAGGTTCCACTACCGGCCTTGCCACATGTGTCTGTCTGTATCTCTCTCGATGTATATATACATACATATGTTATGCCCATAGCACTGCTCTTGCATGGACAGCTGTCTGTCCCATGTATCGCATATTTGCACGGCTGACACATAGAAATGTGATACGATGCATATCCAAACATTGTCCATGCAACGTCCGTGTTCGGGAGGTGTTGCACGCCCTAGAGACATCTGCTGTATATCTTGGCAGACAGCTATCCTTGCTGTACTGTCACTGTACTCGTACATGCCATAGACCTTGTATATCAATGCCTGTTTATGGTGTGTGTATGTCTATCTGAGCTCTGTGCATGGTTGTGTGTATGTCCCATTATAATCGTCTGTGTAGGTGTCGCCACTATGGGTAATCCATGTAGACAGCTGTTTCATGTGCATTTCAGCACATATCTGCGGACAGTACTACCCCTCCTACAGCAGCACATTCCATCGTCTTGCAGTGGATACTAGTGTTTCCACACACATGTATCTGTGTCTGTTCATAACACTCCACCTCAGGGAGCGTATATCTGGACACGGCCTTATGTGATAGTGGGACACTCGGGGCCAGTCATGTCATGTTGCTCTTAGAAAAATTGATAGTGGGCACAGTGATATGTTATGCATGCGTATGGCATTTCTGTCTGATTTGGTGTCTTCCTCGTATGTTTGTCGTTGTTTCCTGTCTTCAGTTATCATGAGGGCGCCGGACTGTTACTGTTACGTGGAACAGAGCGAACATATGAGGCAGACTTCTACACAGTCTACATCTGTGCAGTTGCAGGGTATGTGTCTAATACAACATACCTACTGTCTGCCTACTATACACACACAGTGTGTGGCGGCATGACAGACCACATGACATTACTTTGTATTTGCACGGCACACCCACGCAGACAGTTGTATGCCTCACACAGGTCTACATCTGCTTATCCACACTACTTGTTCTTTCCTGTACCATATGTGTGTGTCGATGTATTTGCGCTCCGTCAGTGGTGGGGCTCACGACGACTATGGGGCCTGGTAATTGTTATGTTGACACTTCATGGCACCCTGGGGACACTTCACCTTTGTGTCTGATTACCTTCCACATTGACCTTCAAGGCAAACGTTGTCATTCACAATTACCGGGGTAGGACATATACATGTTTGCACATTTGTCCTGCTGTCTTTCTTCCCACCTGTCCACCTAGTATCACTGGTTCAGTACATGTATTCTGGACAGGTAGCTCCTTCATACCCTGGCCTGTTTTCATTATGTGTACACGCCCTGACGTTCGGCCATTGCCCTTGTTACGTTTTGCATAGTGCTGTGCCTTCCTAGCTGATTGCTGCCTAGGCATTCCAGACTGTGCAGTGGGTGATAGGGAGCGCTATTTCCATTGCATGATTAGTGACACTCATAACATCCGTATTCATGGCTACGCCAGCATACCTCTCCAGTGTACCTCGTTATGAGGGACGTACCTCATTTGGGGTCTTACAAGGGTCATGCTCCTTGAAATTCCACAAAGTTCCACATTGAAAGGGTCTGTTACACATTCAGTGTTAGGAATGTTTTAGGTGAAATCCATGGTCAATTGACATTAATCATATTAATTCATTAAAGGATCTTCTTTATATGTGAAAACAGCATATTTTAACCTTCCTATGACCTTCCTAGTTGAAGTTGTTAGTAAGCCATTAGTATGTGTTCCACATTTTGCCCATTTGTTCCACATTATGAGGGCGAGTGTTCCTCATTTTGGTGATGGAAGGTTGAGAGCTATGTACGCCAGTATTCGCACAACGGTCTGACTTTGTATGGGGTATTTCTAATGTAGTCCCTATCTGTATTTCCTGTGCTATGCCTTACTGCAGCTGTGTTATTCAGACAGATTTCCAGTTATGGGTGCCATCTTGGTCGTACCCATGTCCATCCATGGGGATCGCCTACAGGACACTGATATAGGGCTGTACATATTTCACACCTGCTTTCCGCATTATCCGGTGGATGCTTTGCACCATTAGTGGGGATTAAGGCATGTGCTATACCCACATCCCTCCCACGGGGCAGGCCTACGGATTCTCTGCCAAACAACACCTAGGCCCATTTCTGCATACCCAGGTTCCCATGCCTGCAACCCTCGACGGTACACATTACACATGGTTAATGTGTGCGGTACTGGGATGTGGACGCACTTCTATGGACTCGCCACTCTGGGGATATCTGTTCATATGTCCTGCATTTCATGGCCACATGTGTCATTAACCTTGAACCCACTTTTAGTGCATGTATAGCTGTTCCGTAGTTGCGGGTGTTACTTCCTTTGCGTCAATCGCAGCAGGTGTTGCGAATGGAGCAATTTTTGGAGTCCTACAATGGACACCAGTGTGCATGTGTAAAGTGTAGAACTTGCTGGACTGTCACCTTCTGGCCAGTGGTTTTGACTGCTGCTGTATGTTCCCCGTTCGCGGATGTCTGTTTGACTACCCATATTATCTATTACTTGGCATATTTATATCCATGTGTCATATATAGGGAACGTAGGTCTGTTGTGTGTACATATATACATGTGAACCCCTAGTTTCATACCTTGCTTTGTTACTGTCTGTGGATTACCTGTGTACACACATCTATAACCATACCATACCTTTCCACTGTACAGGTTCTGGCAGAGTGTACGGATGGTTGGCCCTTTATCTTAGGTGTGTGTTACATTGACCTGTGTCTATCTGGCATTTTGCTGGCATTTCATGTGAGACTTACTTGATTCTATAGAGACTGGATTCTATAATTATGACGTGCTTCCACTGACTATATTTTTCTTTGTCTTCTGGAATCTTTATGTAACCAGTCCTTTTTGGACACTTTCTATTGTTGTTCATTTTTGTTTACATATATGACTACTTTGTTATGTTGTGCTATTAATGTGTGTGGAGCATTTCTCCCCAGGCCTCTACTGACACTGGACATATATCCAGCTAGCCTAGCCCGGTCAACAAATGTAAACCAACATAAAACTTACATAAACGTACGGTGGCACCTTCTGACAAGTAGGTCGGGTTACAGATGCATACCCTTCGTCAATCCCTGCTACTAACACACCCGTAATTCTATCCACATTCTATGTTTGTCTTATCACATATCATGTGTTTCTCACTATTTGTACCAGTACTTTGCATGGCATTGTCCAGTTCCATACTTTCAGAGGCTGACAGTTTTGAGACATGTATAACTAACTTGGAGGACACAGCATTAACTTACCCTGCTGTGAGCGGATCACACACGCACAGGCGCACTTGCATTTCCTAATTGTGGGTTACGCACAGGTGCACATGCATATCCATATTCTGGGTTACATATGTTTACTGAGTCTGTGTGATTACGTGGCCTGTATTAGTTGTGACTGTTCCAGTAACATATCTCTGATCCGGTTAACGGACAAGTGTGGAACACACTTTCACCTTTACACATGTAACTGTCTTTGCAGCACAGACGCATTACGTACACGTTCACATTTATATGTTCTATAGTCGTAATTCAAACGGGACTGCATTCACGTTGGCCGGTTGCTGTGACCACTACGCGTTTGCTGTTCTGTCTCATTTATATGCATACCCATGGTACATAGCTACATTAACATATCCCCCCCCCGCACTCACTTACGTCACAGGCATCCATTCTCCTGCTGGGAAAAGTGCGGTACTACATGTTACACATTCCCTATTCCCTACTGCTCTTGACCCAGGATGCATATGGTGTGACAGCAGGGATATTCAGATCCCAGGGGCTTATAGCCCCAACGCATACAGGTCTTTGATTGTCAGGGTGTTCCTGTGGTGCTCTGGGTTTGGTCTTGTCCGCCTAGTGTACGGAACTGCCCTGACCGTGTACGAATGTCAGACGAGGCACATGGGCACGGTTTGTCCATGTCTATTATACCATAACCACCCCATTATTCCTAACCGTGCATGCTGATTGGCCAGCGTGCCCGTTGTAGATCGGGTTATAGTAATGGCACACGGTCCGGTTGCTCGGACCTATTTCCATTAGTATACCTCGGTATTTATAACCTGTCTTGCTATGTTACATGGGTTTAACATAGCGTGACAGCTTTAACTGAGCCACGGTGATGTCCGTTGCTTACTTTGGGGCAGTCTCGCTCTGCTACACACATTTAACATAGCAGGACAGGTTGTACAACACAGCAACGGGGACACCGAGCTCTCCGTTGCTGTTTTGTATTGATTTGCTATGTTGACTGTGTTTTACATAGCGAGACAGTTTCGACATTAGCAACGGACATCTCGCGCAGTACGTCAGCACCGCCGCGGATGCCAGACATCTGCGGACGGGCAGCAGGCAGGCATTATGCTGTGCCATTATGTCTGGGGATTAATAGTTTATTTTCCTAGATGATATGGCATAATAGAAATAACCCACGTCTGGGTGTGGGTACTGCTGTATTTACCCACGGTTGCCTTTGTTTGGTCCCTCGGGCGTCGCCCTTGGGACCGCACCATGTCTACCGTGGGAATATCCAGCATTACCCACACCCAGGCGTGGGTTATTGCTATGATATTCATTCTGTATGTACACACACGAGTGTTTGGACAACCAACAATAGCTTCTGCTATTGGCATGCAATGCTGTGGGTGGTGCCGGTTATCATACATATGCCATGTTCTGCATTTTTCCCATTCACACTTGTCTATCCCCTGTCTTCATTCATACGTGGATATTTATGTGGCACATGACTGAACTATGTATTACCTGCAGGTATGCTGTGTACAGTGCACATATGTGACGGTTGGTTACAGTGTATCTGTGTACCTACCTCTGTGATACTGGGGACTACCACACATCCTTCGCAGCATTACATGTGTATGTACATACTATTATTCGGTGGCCTGTGGAAGGTTGTCGGAGCACCAGTTACATGTGTCCCTATGTGTGCACGCATCGTGTTGGTCTTTGTCCGGCCTTCGTTGCTATCATGGGTTGGATGGTGGTGTTGGTGTGTGTTTGGGTTGTATTTATACTGCCGATACGTCAGTGGGGGGTGGGGTTGGCACGTGTTCCTCTTTGCAGGGGGCCCCATTATGGACATATGTGTCCTGCATCGACACTTGACATGTGCCATATGTCCTGTGATATTGACACAGTCGTGTATGTCTTCCTGCATTACGACTTGCGTGTTACAGGCATTTTGTATCTGGTACGCATAACTATTATGTTGGATAGCTTAGGCTATTCCCCTGCTATGACATAACCATTCATCCGGGCATATACGTGTTATTCTATCCTTTGCATTGGCCGTGGGTGTTCTGCCATACGGAACAACACATATCTACGAGTGATGTCCCACCTTGACATTCTGTGCATGTGGCAACCCTGCTGGGGTGACCTGCTTGGTGGATGGCTGTTCCGCCTTGTGTATTGTGTTTGACATGTCTGCATAGCTAATCATTGGTACAGTGGCTGCACATACTGCTTTGTCCAGATGTGTACAGTTATGGACACCGTGGTGTGTGAACACCTATGGGGTTTTGACAGGTCCGTAACCACACGCGGGATGTACACATTCTGCCGACACATTCACATGCAGCCATTTGGATATCAGTACCTGGGATGGGATGTTGACATGCGGGGTACATATTTGCACGCGTGTCACTGCCTAGGACAATACTTCCTACTACATCTGGGGTATACTCGCTGTGTGTAGGTGTGCAGCTGCGCAAGGTTGCTAGCTGGATTGGGTGGACAGTCGGACATGGGTGCGGGTTACATGCTATGACGGGGTTGTTGTGTATTAAATTTGCATGCGTGGGTTCTGCTTCTGGATATTCCGATTCGGCATACGCCATCTATGTGTATGTGACGGTTACGTTGCTGTGTCTAGCACATTTTGCTATACACATGTTTGTCTGTGTTTGGGATATCCGGTTTCTTTCTGGTTGTTATATGGCCATGACTGCCCAGCTGTGTACTCTCACTACCACTGTGGGACTGCTGGTGACCATGCCCATGGGGCTAGTCGTGTGTAGTTGCGGCATGCTGACATGATGCAGTACACCTCCACTGGGTATGCCTGCTGACAGTGCATTGTGTGATGGACACGGTATTCCGAGTATCCTTTGTTCCATGGATGGGAACATTTTGTACTTCGTGGATTTATGTTTGGTTCTCCATTTTGTGTGGACGGGTACTATGTTGCATACTCTGCATACGTTTCATTATCCACGGACACTGGTTGGTGTGGTTACTATTGCAGGTGGCCTGTGACAGTCAGCACTTTAGGTTGCTCATCGCCTGCCGGCTTGGCCACGCCTATGGGCGCATCCTACTTGGGCTACCTGGACTCGCGCACGTGCCCTATACACGTGGTTGTGGTTGCGGCGCACACTCATTACTATGCATGTGGTGCTGCTACGCCAGTTATATGCTGCACGGCCGGCGCAAGCCTTATGCCGGCCTTGCGCCGAGCTTCATGAATCCGGGGGCTTATCTTTCGGACCAAGGAGGAATAATTAAGGCCAAACAAAAATAGTGAAAGTCTAGCTTGAGATGACAATTTTGCTATTCGTACAATTTTGCTATTCGTAACATCAAGAAATTTTGGCCAGTGTTAACATCTGACAATAAAATTAGAGTGATTGTTGGAGATCAACCCAGTTTTTCTTTTAAGAACAGGAAAAATCTAAAAAGACTGCTATGTTATAAAACAGAAACTGAAGCCATCTCCGAAAATAGGAGCTTTCAAATGAGCAGGAGAGTTGGTACGTTCAGATGTGGAAGTTGCAAGGCATGTTCATACATTAACAACTCGAATATCTTTATACATCCCTTAACTAAGAACAACTATAAATTTGAAGGATTTGCAAATTGTTGGAGTAAGAACATCATATATGTGGCAACCTGCAGTCACTGCAAGGCATACTACATAGGAAAAATGAACCAAATGTTTAAAGAACATATCCTAAAACACTTATCTGACATAAGAAATAAAGTTACTAGCAATGCACTTTATATGCACATTAGTGCAAATGGTAGCCATCCTTTTACGTTTATGACACTAACTAGGCTCCATGAAACATTAAGAGGTGGTGATTTAGTAAATCAAACAGAAATTGAAGAAATGAAGTGGATAATGAACTTGCGTTCAGATCAGCCACCAAGACTGAATGCATTTGTTCCTTTAAAGCCTGCACTAAAAGGAAAACCTTTTCAGCACTCTAAATAACCTAATTGAAAGAGTGTATACATTGCTATGGCTACTAAGTATCTTTGAATGAGTGAATACCAGAGAATGAAGGTATTTAACAGGAAGTTTTACTGGCTAACATTTAGGATTTGAAAAAGTATTACACCGAAAGCGCTTATTTGGTTTATGAGCCAATGTGTTTTATTTTATCGTTTTATTTTTATTAAAAGTTTTCAAGTTTCAAGTTTTTAGTAGGATTGATGGCAGAACTGTTCATTCTCATCATCTGATGTTAGCTGGCATGGCCATGTCCGATCATGCTTCCATAGTAGCACTACTTCTACTGCTGTGTTAGTGATTGAGGTGTCCACATGCAGATGTAGCAGGCCATGGGGTTGTGATCCTTGGCATACTTGTGAAAAGAGCTCATCTGGCAGACATCAGTCACATTCAGGCAGTAGCAGTGCATCTGACTGTGCATGTGGATGTGCCAGTTCAACTCCTGGCATAGACAGTTTTATTGGCTGGGTAGGATGGTGATGAAATGACACCTCTACCATGCATGGCTCACATCTGTCTGGCATACCAAGACACAGAACTAGCACACAGCTTGACTGCTTTCTTGCAGTCACTCACATACCAATTTCACCTGGAGTGCCCATACAAACACCACACAACAGTTACATGGTTCAGTTATGATGATTAAAGCTCATTTTATCTCAGTGGCCATTTGATACTTTATCCAAATGTCTGCCTGTTTCTCTTCCTTATTCACACACACTCACTTACCTTTTATGTCAGCCTAGACTTCCTGTTCCCCCCACAACACCCTGAGCAAGTGATGATAACTATACCATATCATTGTTTTCTATCTTTTGGATTCAGGGATCCATAAGATTTGTGTCTGATGATCAGGGTGTATAGCTAACTTAGTGTTTAGTATATTTATGTTTGTGCTGCTGTTTTGCTAATTGTACTGCTGTCTTGCAAATTTTTGTATTGTGTGCATGCTTCCCACACTTTTACAGCAACAAAGATTGACCAAGCTGTAAATAAAAGTGGGACAAAGAGTGAACAATAGGAAGACTTTTTTTAAATATTTGGTATTACAAAGTTAGACAGTTGAGAGAGTTAAACATTTTTTTGCAACATTAAGACCATGTGCATGATGCCCACATGATAGCTCATAGTTCTGGATTCTGTAAGCAGCTCCACACACTATGTAGAGCTGTGCAAACACTGTAAACACTGTGGTATACTAATTACAGTATAAACAGCACAATTGTATGCTAACCAGTCAATCCAAGATGGTGGAGCTATTCAACAAGCTATAAAGCAACTATGTAGACTCTGCTGGTTTTTCCTGTAAATTCCAAAACCTATTGGAATACAGCCACAGAAAGGAGTATACACATGAATTATAGGTGCTGCTGTTGCTTTAATTCAGGTGCATGCGCAACAGGCTGAAGCCTATGTTGCTGCTAACAGACCACAGCCAAGATGGAGAAAAGTTTTACACCCTGTTTTCCTTATCACAGTCTGCATGAGGTGGAAACTGTATAGTGCTACAAGGTGGATAGAGACACAGTAATGGAATTCTGCAACTTCTGTCATCCTCAACTCAGACCAAGGGCAAACTGAGAGGAACCAATACAAATGGAAACAAAGGTATGTGTACCACTTAAAATTTTAGCTACAGGAACCTTTCATAGACAAATCCGGGACATGCTGAGGATGCCACAGGCATCTGCATCTGGGATCCTCCATCGATTCCTGAATGCTATGTTCCAACATGCGAATGACCACATTTATTTTCCCGATACACCCAAGGGCAGGGACACCAATATGCAGGAGTTCTACCCAGTAGTACAATACCACGAAGTACTGGGTGCCATAGATTGTATACATAGAGAAATCAAGGCACCATCTGGATAACAGTGAAAGGTATACATAAAGAGAAAGGGCTTCCACTCCATTAACTGCCAAGTCATGTGTAATGCTAAGGGAATCATCTTGAATGTGTGTGTTGGCAACCCAGGCAGTTACCATGATTCACATCTGGCACAACTCCCAAATGTATGAGATGTTTACTAAGGGTGATATCCCACAGGGTCATTTACTTGGTGATGCAGGTTATGCACTGGAACAGTGGCTGATGATACCCATCAGAAACGCACACACATCAACTGAAGAATGTTATAATAAGGCACATGCTCAAACAAGAAATATCATAGAGCATGTGTTTGGGCTGCTGATATCACAGTTCCAGTGCCTAGATGCATCTGGGGGAGCCCTGCAGTACACTACTGAAATCTTCACTGTCTGTGCCATGTTTCACAGCATCATCCTAAGAAAACAGCTTCAACAGGATTAACAAGGGAAATACATCCAACCACCGCTGGCAAGGTCACCCCAGCCACATGTAGGTGAGGAGTCAGAGGGGGAACCAACAGTTCCTGTGGGTGTAGGCAGATGTAGGTGTGCTTAATATGCCCTTGCATTGGCTAAGAGGCTATGCATAGCACACTAACTCACCACCTAAGAGGCTAGGACCTTCATTCTATGGACATACATATAGTAACATTGATGCCAGGCAATGCTCACAAAGTTTACCTACCCATGTAATGGCTGTGTACTCCTGGCATCAAACAGTCAGCCCTTAACTAAAACTGGAGCAACTTCTGGATTTACAAGGCAAGTGTTTGAACCTGGACTATTAAAAAATGTGTAATAATACAAATGAATGGTATATCCTTGCATTATATTGCTTGGTATTACAAGCAAATAAAAAGTGGTTGATTTGTACAGCAATAACTTCAACATGTAATGGCAATGACATATGTGAATGCATGTGTCCTCCATCAAGTAATAGCCTCAGGCATCAATGATTCAGACAGTCATACCTCTCAAAAATACTGATGGTCACCTTATGTCCTCAGTTTAGCTTCTAAGTTTTGTCCTGGCAAATCATTAAAGAGAGACGTACAAAATTAATGACACACATTTCAGTTTCAGACTTCATATCCCTCAGAAAAATCTTAAAAATAGTGATTCAATCTACTAACTTTGTAAGACCAACATATATAAAAAGTCTCCTTGTTGTTCAGCCATTGTCCCACTTTTATTCATGGCTTGGTTCAGCTTTCTTGCTGTAAGGGTGTGAGAGGCATGTATGCATTACAAAAACCTGTAAGAAAGCAGTACAATTAGCAAAACAGCATAACAAACACAGATGTACTAAGCACTAAGTCAGCTATGCACCCTGAGCATCAGACACAAAGCTTATGTATCCCTGAGTCCAAAAGATAGAAAACAAGGACATGGGATAGTTATCACTTGCACAGGGTGTTGTGTGTGTGTTGGGGGGCAGAAAGGCTAATCTGACACAAATGGTAAGTGAGTGTGTGTGAGGAAGAAAGAAAAACAGACAGACTTTTGGATAAAGTATCACACAGCCACTGAGCTAGAATGAACTTTATGGCTCATGACTGAACCATGTAACTGTTGTGTATGTCTGTATTGCACTCCAGGTGAAATTTGTGTGTCAGTGTCTGTTTACAAGAACACAGCCAATTTCTGTACTAGCTCTATGATTTGGTATGTCAGACAGGTGTAAGCTGTGCATGGTAGAGGTGGCAGTTCATTTTTGTCATACCCAACCCTGAGAACTGGGTCTATTAGTAGTTGCACTGGCACATCCATGTCCATGGTCAGATGCACTGCTGTTACTTGAATGTGACTGATGTCTGCTGGATGAGCTCTCCTCACAAGTACACCCAGGACCATGACCCCATGGCCCACCATATCTGATTGTACACATCTCAGCCACTGATGGAGCAGGGAAAGTAGTGCCATTATGACAGCATGATTAGGTGTGGCCAGATCGGCTAACATCAGATGATGGGGTTGACCTATGCCCACATGTATGCCATCCCCCTTCCACCAGATGTTCCATTGCAGACATAGGTAAGCCTACCTAGGCTCTTCTCCTGGGACATACTTGTTTTCCTTGAAACAGCTGCACTGACATCAATTGCATGCTGTTGTACACTTTCTAATGAGCTCTCTGGATCCCTAACAGTGGACAGGAACAATTCATTTGGTGTCAGTGGTGGCTCTGCAGTAGCCCCCCTCAGTAGCCATCTGTCCACAGAACACTGCAGATTGTCTCCTTCATGCCAATGAAATCATGTCAGTGGCCCTATGATGCACCTGGTCATATATCCTGCTGCAGCCCACAACAGCATTGATATCATCCACTATTTGCTGCCAAATTTGCATTCTTCCTGACATATTCCCATGGCCTCTTGCAAACAGAAGGCCATCACATCTCCAGAATTCTTGGACAATTACATCATTTTCAGGGTCATTGAAGGGGGGTTGCTGGGATTGGAACACCTGAGTGCCATAGTCCTAAGTGACATAAAACACAGAAGAAAGACAATGGACATAAATATCACATAAATAAAAGACCTGCTCAGATATAACACATAAGTAGTAGTTTTTCAATATTACCACTGGGGAAAAAACTTTCAAGATAGTCAAATATTTAAAATAGATTTATGTGATTGTAACATATCACAGTCACACACAAAGCAAGGTTGGATTCAAGACAATGGATTAACAATAGCAAAGAAAACCTCTGTACATTTTTTCTTTGTGCCAACACAGAAATGGAAATTGGCTCCTCCACCCCCAAAACAACAGACCAATTACATTTTGCTACTAAACAAAGGAATAACACATCTGTGAACTGTTATACATGCTATCAAAGAAACTGTGCCAAAAACAAATGTACACATTTACCACAGAACATTCATTTTTATACAACTGCCAGTCAACTCTACCTGTGGTCAGCAGTCCCCCGAAGGTGTCTATGGGCCATCTGCAAAGGCTAACAACACCCCATGTTATTGACAATATAGGATATTTACATTTCACTGCAATAACAATAGAAGTGTGTAAAGAGAAACAACTGTAACATTAATGCTTGTGATGAAAGTTAATAAGACTGTGCATCTAAGAAAGTAAAATGCCCTGACAAATGTACCTATGCCATCAGTAAATTTGTAAGAAGTGCACAGAGATAAAAGTAGCATTTGCTAATGCATATATAAAAATATTTTTCTAAGTGACATCTGAGCTTATCCAGTATATAACTGAAAAATGCAGTCTTACCTTATCAAGATAAGTAGTCTTCTGTGCAGATAAATCCAAAGTAATATTAATCTTCTTCTGTGTTATCCACCATTCTCTTGCAAACTTAGAAAATTGATATATTAATAGGTTTTGGATTAGCATGAATTTTATGAAGTGTATGAAGTCTGAAACTCAACTGTCTGTCATCATTTATTGACTTCAATGTTCAATAATTTGCCAGTGATTTCACAGAAAACTATTTTATGAAAAATGGACCAAAACATGATGCAAAAATCTGTACATTCTGCGAAAATCTGTACAGTTGAGCAGTATGTAAAAACAAGTCTCCACATCTTCAGGTTCCCTAGCTGCACCATTCCTTTTTATTGTGTAGGTTCAGGCCTGTGAGCATGGAAAAGATGCAAATGAGGCATGAACTCCTTAGAATTGGTGAATCCCAAATTCTTGGCTCTGTGTAGCAGATGTAAAAATAGTGTAGGCACTGCCTCAATGTTTGTTGCTAATGGATTGTATCTGTGAATGATTAGTGGTAGAGAGAAGGAAAACACATGAGCAATTCAGACTCCTTTACCTCCAGTAGGTGTGTCAGCCAGGTTAGACTTACAAAGTATAGAAGTAATTGTATCAAGGTTTTAAATGTAAGCAAGCAGCACACATTTCACAGCTTCTATTCAGTAGCATCCAACCGCCCCTGCGTATGTTGAAAACTGTATATTATTGTCATTTAATATTCTCACAGATTTTAAGGACTATGATTAAAACATGCCTTACAGACTGCATCTCTCAGATTACTGCTCAGATAAGAGAGGAATGAGCAATACATACTGTACAGATAGATAAGACAGAACTGGTTTCTCCAAGCAATAGTCATAAATGTTTGTGTGATCATTCATTGCACTACGTCTGAAATTAATACATGTATAAACAACTCAGAAATGTACAAGTGTCATACGCCTTGTTAATACTGTGGATGATGTTGCACTTGCTTGTATGCACAGTGATTTCCATTCTCTGCTGCACAGCTGCTTTTGTGGCAAAGAGGGATAAGAAACCTTTACTGTGTTTTGAAGGTTCATTGGTGTGAGTGTTCAAATCCAGACATATGTAAAGGTCTTTCATGTGTCCTAACATATATTTTGTAGTGTTTATTTTATAGATTTCTTTTTTTTTCATTTCTTTCTTTTTTTAATGCCAGTATTTGCGCAATGCACAGCTTAGTTAAAACATGGGAAATGGATAAACACAATTAATGTCATGTAAAGTACTTTTTTGATAACCAATACATCAACTACACCTGTAAATGACTTGTGCATGTAGCACATCTACTAAACACATTGATCCAAACAGCATATACTGTCTGTAGATCAAGGTTCAAGTCCCACATTTTCTTTTAAGGATAAAATCTAATAGACATTACTAACAAGGTTAAAATAAGTTTAGCTTTGCTTGTCTTGTTTGCACGACACTTACAATTCCTCAAATTTAGAGTAATGGCCCACACATGAAGCAGACAGAAAACCTGCAGACATGATGAAGACATTCTTAATTTCAAAAAGGGTACATTGTTGCATTTTTTTGCTTTCCTTCATGCAATGTCACATAACAGCCTTCCAAGCACCTGCAGGTACAGAACAGCTGAAGAGAAGACGTAGACAACAATTTCCAAATGGATGCATTCTATCAATTCTGTTGGGCACCTCACAAAAATGCTAAGTGTTATTGTGCAATGGTTAACACACAGAAATTAACAATGAATAGGAAAATATCCAACTGTTTTAACTATTTCTGCTGCAGCAGGAATACATGTAGGGCTGCAAAACAGATGGTTCTGGGTTATGACACACCATGATTGCATTGTTGTCACTCTTCTTCATTAAGGTGACAGTCCAAATTCAGCTAAACTATCCTGTACATATTATCATTTTACACTGTTGAATGAGTGGATAGCCTTGGGTCTTTCCTACTTCCCTCCTATACATTCCTATATTGCTTTCCTTTGTCCCCCCCCACTTTCCTCCCATTTCACCACTTTCCTATATGCTCTATTTTAACCCCTTTACTCTGGTCAAAAAATAGAATCGCACACAATGCACATAAGTAAAAAAACAAAACAAAACAAAAAAGTAATGGAGCCCTACAATATTTGGCCTGCATTTGTGCAGAGTTTGGCATCATGCACCAATGTCAAGCAATGGTGAACGGCTCTTCTTTGGTGCAGTTACCTCTGTGAAATGCAGTTTAAATGCATTGCACACAGGTAATACACAGTGAATGTAGAATAAAGAATTATTCCATTGCATTATGCATACATATTTTAAAGCTATTAAATACAGCTGGATTCAAACACTATATAATCTGGGCTGCAAAATAAATATGTCAATGCATTTACACCTGCTGCCACAGAGTCAGCTAAGCATCAGCTGTGTTTCATTCACTTAGTACTCATAACTCTCAGAATCTTATTAATGAGGCTTGCTTCTGCTCAATGCTTAACTAGAGCGAAGAGGGAAAGCAGTATAAATGTGCATCTCACATGCACAAAAACTCTGCCATCAGTTACCTCACCCAGCTCCTCAGCAGTGCACTATGAAATGTCCATAATAGCATGTATTACTTATATTTACTGTACATGTTGTCTTCATTCCATGAAAGTAGATGTAAAAACAGAAACAAAGGGAAAACACTTTTTAAGTAAACAACACATTACAGTGCAGCCATTTATTAACTCCCCCCCATTCACTGCAAATTTGGTTTCACAGTACCTCTTGACAAATACATCACTTACACTACAGACAGAAATAACGTTTTCTCATATACCATGCACATCAGACTTTCCAATAGTTGTAGTAATGTGGATAGCTGCTTGCAGATAGATTGTAAAGCTGTACATTGGCAATACAAGAACAAACACTACACAATGCACACTCATCAATATGGAAACATGCAGAACTTTAAGATCTTGACAGTTGTACATGGCTAGTTATCCATTTCAGACAGGTCTCCCAACATCTGCTCTCAAATATGCGATGCTGATGTCATCCACTATAAATTGTCCTGCGGCCTTGTGAAAGTCAAACTTGTGCTGTGGAGCTTATATTAAGTACTGAGCTCTGTAGTCTGTTTACTTAGATAGGTAGGGGTTCTGTTGTCACAGCAGTCAATTGATGTGTGTGTGTGTGTGTGTGTGTGTGTGTGTGTGTGTGTGTGTGTGTGTGTGTGTGTGTGTGTGTGTGTGTGTGTGTGTGTGTGTGTCTAGTCAGAAGAGCATAATTGTGTATCCTGCAGTCACCACTACAATCCCACGGAGTACCAATACTTTCACAGTTAGACCTGCCTACACATCAATTTCATGCAGGCCTCCCAACATCTTCTCTTAAACACGCAATGATGACATCATCCACTATAAATTGTCCTGCAGTCTAGTAAAAGGCACATGCATCTCATAGCTCTTGGGTAAAATACTGAGTTCTCTAGTCTGTGTACTTATGTAGGAGTTCTGTTCTCACAGCAGTCAACTGGTGTGTGTCTGTCTGTGTTTATGCACTTGCTTGACATTAGAGAGAGCGTTTACACCAGCATGTGGGACACTGTTATTACCATCCTCTCTTCATCAGGCACTTCTGATGTCATTAACTATAAGTTGTTCTACGACACTCTCCAAGTCAGACTTCTGCTGTGATATTAGTGTAATACAGACAGTATCAACACACACCAAAGTTTGCTACTACAGCTATGAAGACATATGAGATGAAATAAAAACATGGGGGTATTTCTTAAGTTACAAAAAAAAAAAAAAATGAGCAACCCAATGGCAATGCAGACATCATACCTCTATGACCATACTAAGTGGCATGTGACCTGTGTCCACCAGCATGTGCCCACAGTGGCAACTACTCCCTTGTAAGTACCACAACTCCTAAGTATATGCAGGACATCCACATCAAAGGCTACAATCCTTCTGTAGTTCACAGTCTTCATCAAACCAATAACTTACATTGCACCCTTCTTCATGTACCCCCATACATCTTCCAGAAATGCATAACTCAAGTGCAGCACCTTTGCCACAGTGAGCTCCCACACATTTTCTTGGCCATACCTAGGTATTATTTTTGCTGTGGTACACCCATCAAGGTGATATAACAGATTCATGTGTGATACCTGTTCCGGTGATGCACACGGTACATACATAGCTGTTTGACAAAATTAATGGCATGGGTAACATTTGTGACAGTGTGGATATACCATGCAGCCCAGTCAACTAGCCTGTAGTGATCATAATGTCACACACAGGTATAGCAGTATCCCCCCCTAACACTTCCAGCCGATGTTGCACTGCCAGTATGGTGTACTTGACTACCCTTATAGCTTACTGACATCTCATAAAAGTAGTACAAGTGAGATCATGCAGAATCATCAATGATCACTCACAATCACATATGTTATGTCATAGGCATGAAATTACTGACACTTCTGTTCTGATATTCTCAATATGCCAACATGTAAACAAATGATATTCTCCATGACTGAGTGTTCTTCTGTCTATTGTTCATGAGCCTGTAACTATCTGTCTCACTTGTTGGAGACCAGTGCTGACATTACAGTCATATTCAGACAGTTTAGTTTGCACAGATTCACAATATGCACCTAACCCCTATTGTATATAACATCCCTGATAGCTATCCTCTCCATTTTTCATGTCAGGATGCTTATATCACAAAGACATCCTTCTCTATTATTATGTCACCTTCTGCGACAGTCGCATAATATCCATTTCCACTGTGCAGTCTGTACTGTATCATGTCTATATGTGATTAGTGTTCCTGCTACAACTATCTTAATTTACATGTCCTCATCTTCTGTACATTAAGATTTTTCACCTGTCCTCTTTCCCTGTGTTTATTCCTACAATTCATCTGTGTGTCCCTATTCAATACCCACACTTTCACTGTTTATTTTATATATCAGTCCATGTACCATTATGTATCATTTACACAACTTTTGTACAGAATACCTGAAATGGGACTCTAGAATAATCTGTACTGCATGCACTGTCCTGTAAAGCGTTTGGACCATATACATTGCTGGTAATCATTGTGGCATTCCATGCAATCCTGCAGACCCAGTTTGCCCATAGGTAAACAGGTCCACATGTCTGCTGCTATCCGTGTTACTTTACACAGTTTCCTGGCTTGCAGCACTATTGATAGCCATGAAACTACACTTGTTTCTGTTTAAACATGATGCCCAGCATGACTATGTAATTAGCACTGCTGCTCACTGAACAAATATGTAAACACCATGTATGCTTTGCAAGAAGCCTACATGGTGATTATTGAATCCCCAGGTTTATCTTTTCTTTGTTTAATAATTGAAAAAATAGGGTATACTTCCATGAGGATGGGCATATTTTATGGTGTTGTATTATTTCAAAAACATCTCCCAACTCAAAAATTATTTTATTTGGAAGTAACTCATAGATTTCTGCAGACAATTCTTCTAATGTTGGAGCTCTTTCTTCCTATTTTGATAAATAAAGAGGAATAGCTATTTTATTTAAAAGGAAAACACAAGTTATGCCAAATATCTTGGATACATTTAAAGATCACAAAAACATGTTTTCAGCTGCAATTATTCTATATAATAATACATATACATATATATATTGGCTAACTTTTATCGGCTATTAGATTGGGTGCAAATATGGCTAGAGATTATCTTGAAATTTTACAAAGTATTTGGAAGGGTAGATTTATTATGGCAGGGAATTTTAATTGTATCACAGTGAAAAAAGACACTAGTTGGAAAAAAATAGAAGTTTAGATTTGGCTAAGGTGTTAAATAAGTGGATAATCAATACCAATATAAAATACTTAGCTTTATTGATAGAAATCAACTCCTTTTATATTCCTTATTCATATGCACATGGAACACAAACTCATACTGATAGGATATATATATATATATATATATATATATATATATATATATATATATATATGTATATATATATCTTTGGATATTAGAGTAAAATAGATGGCTTTGAAACTATACCTTGTCCGCTATCAGATTATAATGCAGTATATATAGATTTAAAAAAACTGAACTTATGCATTTTCATTTGATAAGATCTCTGGATATATGACAAAATTAAAAGAATTTAAATTATACCTTTTACAGCAAATTGATGATTTCCTTTCATTTAATGATAACAAAGAAGTTAAAGCAATTCTATGGGGCACATCAAAAATTCATGAGAGAAAATGATAAATGCTTTTTTATTAAAATTAAAGAATAGAACAAAAAATTAGATAATATACAAAATAACTTCATAATGCTAAACTAGAGCAGCAAAATAAATGAAATGATAATAAACAGGTGATAAAATTATTAACTTCACAATGTCAAAATATTCTGTATTATAAAGTTGAAATAGGTTTAGAAAAAGTCAAGTTGCACAAGTATGCAATGTCACAAAAACTACATATGTTAACTAATAGAAGCAAATTAATGAATAAAAAGGCTCATATAAATAGTATAATAAATCCAGTGACAAAAATACAACTGATATAGGAGAAATAGTTTTAATTTTTGAAGAATTTTATGGGAAAATAAATAGTGATAATACTCATATAAATGATAATTTACTAAATGAATATCTAAAGAAGAAAGCTACCATGAAGTTAAAAGAAGAGCAGATACAAAAATATTGAAACAATATCCTTAAATAGATTAAAGATGTAATAAAAATAAATAAGACCAGAAAAGCTATGTGGGAGTCTAAATGTTGTCAACACAAAGAGGTGTAAGACACCTTTGTATCCATTTACATTCACACACACACAGTCAGATGTGTCTCACTGCTGTATTCAAACTACCCACCTCTCTACTACACAGTCTACATGCAAGTGTATTATAGGCACATGCCACAGGAGAGGTCTGATTTTAGTGGTTTGAGAGTGCATTATTAAAATGATGACCTCATCAGTGTGTTACAGACAGTATGCATTTGTGGACAGAGTGAAAAGTAGGGTTGCCACCTTTTCAAATGCCCAAAGTGGGACATTTTTGGTACAAACATCAGATTTTGCAGGGCAAAGCATACCCATGTCTAGTACAAAGGACAGAACTTCACTTTTTTGCCTAAATAAAGGCATATTCTTGTAGCATTTTAGCTGCTTATTCTGTTTCTTATAACATTTAGGTGTTTCAGATACAGAACAACTGTTTTATGCAACTATTAAATAAAATATAGGAAATATTTTTGGCCTAGAAACTAAGGACATTTGCCATTTTTTTCAATTTGTTTGCAGGACACAACTGCCCAAAGAGGGACTGCCCCTCTCAAAGTGGGACAGGTGGTAACCCTAGGGAAAAGAGTATGTGGGATTTAGCTGACCATGTAAATGTTTCTCGTGAATGGGAGTCAAATGAGCACATCTGTTGATTTAATCTTCCAGTGATGTAAGGGATGCACCATTTCACACACAAGTTTCCTGCAGTATGATTAGAACCTCTTACCTTTCTTGTTACATAATTTAGAGGCCACAACCCTTAATGCAAGTGTCACTGCAGAAGTTTGAGTTTAACCATCTGAAAGTGCATTTATAGAGGATGATGTTTGTAGAAGGGTCTGACATTGATGTGGACTTACCCTGCAGTGTGAAGTTTTCTCAAGGCTAATATTTCAGTGAGGCCAGCAATAAGAAAAGTAATATTTACATGACTCTATATATAACCCACAAGTTGACTGCTGTGAGATCAGAACCCCTTACCTACCTAGTCACAGGATCTAAAGGACACCATACTTAATGCAAGCACCATCACAGCAGTCTGACTTCTGTCATGTGAGACTGTACTTTATAGAGGATGATGTCAGCATTGAGTTGCAGAGAAGATGATGGGAGAAGGGTTTTTCACTGATGTGGACTCACCCTGTAGTATAAAAGTTTCTACAAGTTACTAGTTCAGTGAAGCTAGCAGTACATCAGGTCATATTTACATGATACTATACACAACCCACAAACACACACAAACAAGTTGACAGCTATGAGATAAGAACTCCCTGCTTATCTAGTTACACAATATATAGAACACACCCCTAAATGCAAGCACCGCTGCAGAAAGTATGGGACTGCGTTTTGTAGAGGATGATGTCAGAATTGCGGTGCAGAGAAGATGTTGTTGGGATAAGTGTCTGACATTGATGTGGACTCACCATGCGGTAGTAATAAACCAGATTTATTATTAATTTTAGGACTTTGCAACTGAATGGCATGAATTTAGAGATGAATCGTAATATATGACATACAATTTGTGTGTAGTTTGTATTGTATTGCATTGTATTGTATTGTAGCTTGTCAATATTTTTTCAAGATGTTTTGATATGCAATGTTTTTGCACTAAGGGTTGCATATGTGTTAGGGAGTGTATTTTGATGTATACAAATTGTTCTGAGCACTTTCAATTAAGCAAGTATGATGTGTGAATAGGTTTGTAAATAAAATACTACATTGTGGTATTTAATTTATTCATTGAAGGCAATTTGGCCAAGGTACCAGATGCACCAGTAAAGTTTATATTTTTGCAGTCATTATTTCCTTGGCTCCATATTTTTTCTTTTCTTTTTTTGTTTTACAAAAGATTGGTGGACACCATGATTGGAGATGAACAGGAAACTTCAGACCCACACCCACATCAAGCTTGAAAACAATGAGAATCTAGCCCTCACCTTCAGAACTGTCATCACTGTCTCCTGACTCAGTTTCCTGTGTTGGCGCTCTACATGGCATCATCTTGGCAATATGACAAAGAACCTTTTCTACACAATTCATTTGAGCAGTGAGGCCCCTTTCCATGATACCAACCACCAAGCCTGTTAGCGCTTGCTGGATGACAAAATCGCCACCTCCAAAACTACTACTCCTGAGGGGTACCAGTGCACAAGCAGTTGGGCAGGGATTGTACAGGAAGTGCTGATAGGTTGGGACCCTGAAGTGCTGGGTATCATTGTAGCAACCTGTGGAGGGATGGTGAGCCAATCCGCAGTAGTCAGTCTATCTCTCTGTGCTGCATGTCAGTTTTTGTCAGCAGAAATGGATGAGGACAGGGCATTTTTAAGCCAAATAAAATATTCCAAAAAAAATAAATAAATAAATAAAAACAAATGGATAGAATGAAAGAAAAGACAGAGTGAATTAGATTCATGACATGTCATGTGACTACAGAATTTCACAATGTCTGCATTTATGATTATCCAGTCTATACACCTATGCCACATCCAGATATGATAGTAAGGTCTTACTCTGTTGTACAATTAAGCAACTGTTTTTCAATGATTATCATAAGTACAACTATTTATTTCATTATTGCGATACTATGAATAATTACAATAGTTATTAGGCTTACAGTAACAATAAGACTTGATGCATACGTACTCTATGTCTCACTGAGATGATTTAACCTCTCTTGGTGCACCTCCCTGTTTGCTGCAATGTCTTAAGAAGCTGTATAATAGGCAAAAGAGAAGAAGAGACATTAACACATAATAAGTAACAGTCTTGGCTGTCTACTGCATTCTATAAAATTTAATGCTGATAAGTCTGTATACTTAGACATCCAAGTGGTGTCAGCAGTTCTAAACTCATCCTCCCATTGGCTAAGGAGGTCCTTCTTGCAAAGTTTCAAGTTACTTTAGTAGTGATGGCAATTCTCTCCAAGCCTGAGTTTTATACTGAGAACTAGTGTAGATCTCTGCTGCAGCCTATGGATGTAGCATTTCACAAGGAGTGCCACAAACATCTTAGACTCCTCAACACCACACCTCTGTGCTCTAAGTTTAGCCCTGTCGTCTCCCTCACCAGCCCTGCCTGCAGACATCAAGCAACAACTCTGTCTGAATTGGTGCCAGACTCCAATTTCACATTCAACAGCTAGTGTGCAAACACTCACAACCATGCCAGCTGAAGTTGCATGATGGAAAACAGAGATAGCCATTAGCAAGAAAAGAGGAAGGTATTTTATAAAGCAGCATGCATCTCTACCTCTTAGCACAAGAAAGCTGGACAAAGGCAAAAATAATAGGGTGCAAAGGTCCGAAAATAAGAACAGATTTAAGTACTGTACTTATAAACCTTGAAAGTTGCTAGAGACTTTGCATGCATTTTTAAAAGGATATAAAGTTTGAAACTCAAATGTCTGTCATTATTTAATGGTTTCAATCCTTAATGATTTTCCAGAAAACCACAAATTTTATGAGAAACAAACCAAAAATATGAGGCAAAAATCTGAACATTCTGCAAAAATCGGGACAGTTAAGAAGTACGTCAAAAAGCAATGATGGTGTGAAACATGGCAGCAAGATTTGCCATGTGTGACGCTCAACGTATTCACACTTTTTGAAATGGTCACCACATGCTTAATGGCTTGGGTTGTAGTCCTTGTTTTTTGGAGGTTAAATCGGATGATTTGAGACGTTTTTTGAAGAATTATGGACTGCAAAAAAGTTAGTTGTACAAAGTGGGAATCAAACCTATGGAATAAATAATGCAAGCATTTTAAGCAAAGTTATTTTTGTCAGTGCTGCAGGAGAACTCCCTTTCAACCATATTTATTATAGATTTGCTGAACTCAATATGAATGGAGATATACTTCAGATACGCCTGAATGTGTGTGACTTTAAGAACTCCTGGGAACTGTATTCCTATATGCGAGGCAGTATTACTGTTTGTAAATGTATTTCAAATGGATTGACTTTCAAGAGCTGAGTAATACAGGTTGGGAATGATACATACATACTTCGCAACACACAGTTAGGCTATGTGAGGAACCAAGATGATTTTAACTAAAGTATTATGTTCATCATAGATCTGCAACTGGGTTTTAATTCATTATCATATTTGTCATGCTGAAACAAACAAACAATATAATGGGTTTCATAAGTAAGTTATTAAAGAGATGTGCTACCTAGAAAAGTGTAGGTATGAAAGCATTACAAAGATGTTTCTTGCAATTGACCTGCTTAATGATAGCCATTCTTATGTAGTGTTACCTTCCTAATGAAAATGTGAGAAATTGCATTCTGACACCCTTTGTAAAATGAAGTGCTATTCAGATTTGAACACTGTATCACCTGTGTACTGTTTTTATATGCATGTATACTGTGTGCCACAGAGATGATTGTGCAACAAGTGGATGTTCTCCAATCATACTGTCCAGAGTGATGACATCTGAACATCTCAATTAAGCATGTTTGTGCGACAGAAGGCTGCCCAAATAAAACTTGTCACTTTGTTCCGTTAAGCAAGTAAGCTTGATTGCATGCCACTTAGCAGCAATCAAGTGAGGAAGGCAAGAAACAGAAAAAAAACAAAAAAAAAACAGCCTAAGAAGTTGTGGTGAGTAATAATTTCAGCATTCCCTTCACACAGTATGGATTTGTACCCCAGAAAAATACTGTTGTGAGTCCAAAGGCACTGAATTTACAACTTGTACCACAGAGAGAGGTATACAAAATGTGTACATCACTCACTCATTACAAATACTGCGCAGTCATGGCAAAAGGGGTTTGCACTAATAGAGATTACAGAAATTAAATTGCTCACTTTTTCCTTCACCTGTGAGCCCTGTTTGTGTTCTGCTAAGCAGCGTGGAAATTACAAATGCAAATAGAAAATATAAACAATCTATATGCCACATCACAAAACACAAGAACAAACATGACTTGTATTGCCCTTTGTCAACAGCTAGACTATTAAAAAGACACATGCTTCATTTTCACATTTGCTGCAAACATCACAAGCAGTATGTGGCTTCAGACCCTGCATTCTCTTTCCTGTTTGTTTAAATGCATTTCATTTATCTGTGTGCTACAACGATAGATGAGATGTAGAATTTCTTGTCTTACTACTCTTCAGAGTGCTGTAGCAAAGCGTACCTCTGCCATTCTAAAATGCACTAATGATGGCATTCCAAGTTACATTTCTCAGTTTGTACCTTGGGCAGTGGACTCTCATTAACTGCCAAGAAATGTTGCCAATGTAAAGTTCACTTTGACAACATGTAAGCAAATGGTGAAGCCAGTAAAAGCAAAAAGAAATTGCCAGTAGTAACAAATATCAGGGAATAATAATGAAAGTATTGGACTGTAACATTTCCTAATTATGTGTTTGCTTTAAGCTAATCATAAGCTCAGGAATATACATAAACAGCAGACTATCCGGATTTGAACCCTCAAGTTAGTGCAATAAAAACACACACTCAGTTGTGTTTCTTATCCCTCTTGGCCACTAACACAGGCTTAAAGTTGTAATCAGAAAATGTACATATCGTACAGATCTGACTTAGAAGGCTATCAAATTATAGGTCAACATTAGAAAGATCACAAAATGTTCCTTTCTCAGTCCCTTAAACATATCTAGATGAATGTGATATTGACAAATAATTTAGGTTAATAATTGACCGCACCATATTAATGTAAGTTTGTCAACACTGACAACTATTTTTTTTCTTTATTTTCTGAGTATCTTCCCCTCTCTCAGCTTAAGTAACAGAAATGCAATGTCATGGGCATTTCTTTTCAACTTTGTTTCAAAATGCAATAAAGCTGATCAGCACTTCAGAAAGATTTTTAAGCAGAAGGAGAATATGATATTATTACAAGAATATCAATGTTGTTAAAATTATTCTCATAGCTCTCAAGGTGCTTCCATTGTTTTTCTTTAAGTCTACTCTGCGTGATACCCACATTTCTTTTTTTTTTAATATTTTTATTAAAACCATTGTGAAAGCATACAAATATTTCCATGAAGATATACAACTTTTTTTTAGAGTTAAAAAAACCTTCTTGCATACACAACCAAAACAACAAAACTATGTACAAAGATATTCACCATGTAAAAACATATTGGTGTTACAGTAGGATTAATAAATGTCATTTATTTACATAATTTAATACATTATTTTTCCAGTAGATCATATATGATGTTCCATGAATTACATAAGGTACTATTCCTAGAGGATCTAGCTTTAATAGTCAACATTTCTAAATTGCATGTTTCAATGAGAAGATTTTTAAATTCCTGAAATGTGGGTGATGTATTAGATTTCCAGTACTTCGTGATTGTTTTCCTGGCAATATATAATATAGACCAAACCAAAGGGTATTTATTTTCCCTTATACAATCTGGAACTGGCGTATTAAATAAAACAAGTGATTTAGAGATAGTACATTTATCAGTAAAGATTGTTTGCAAAAAATTGTTAATATCATCCTAGAATTTTCTTAAATATGATCAATTGTAGAACATATGAAACCACTCTGCATTCATTTCATTATTACATCTCCAACATGTTACATTCTTCTTACTAATTTTACTTATATTATATGGAGTGAGAAATGATCTATATAAAAACCTCCAAGTGAATAATCTCCACTTTAATGATGATGTAGTCAATTGCTGATTGCAGTATATTCAATTTGTCTTTCTCAGAGAACAGATTATTATTAATTGAAGAAAAATATGTCCAGTAGTTATCTGAGTGTGTTTCTAAATCACACTTAATTGCCCTATACATGTATGACAACTTATTTTTAACAGGAGACTTATGCTGAACTGATAAAATCATATAATGTATTAGTTTAGGGATTGATTTTTTTGTTGTAGGAGACATAGGATTCAGTTTATTCGACACATATTGCATAGCTTCTTGTAGATCTAGCCATGAAAAGGTATCAAATTTATACTCTTCCATAAGTGAACTATTAGATTTTAACTCATTATTTATCATCATTTGATGCCATAATATTAAATGTTTTTGTTGAAAAGAAGACATTTTTCAATAATCTGAAGAAAAATGGCTCCATGTGTGTAAGCAATGGAAAAAAGGAGAAAAATCCAATTCTTGTTTATGCTATATTTGAATATATTTTTGAAAGATTTTAAGAGTAAAACTATATACTTGGATTTAAAATTAAGAAAAGAAAAATCTGAAAAATAATCTTTTAATCTCCAAATAAAATAATTACTGATTAGATTTAGCTTATGGGAACTATTCATATCTTTCAAATCTTGTGATAATATGTCTAGGATCTCTTTCCCCTTAGCAGTGTATTCCATATCAATGAGATGAGAGATTGTATTAAACACTGATGAAATTGAATACATTTCTAAATTTGGCAAAGCTATACCACCGTTACCCCAATTATTCATATGGTATGTTAGTACAATCTCTGGATTATTTGGAAACCATAAAATGTTTGAATCATTGAATTAAATTTTTTATTTGGTAAGAAGGGGGTATAGATATATATTGAATTGTATATAGAATTTTGGGGGGAAGAATCACCTTTATGATTAAAATGTTATCGTCCATAGAAAGGGAATTTAGTTCCATTTATTTATTAAATTTTCTATAACTAGTAAACTTTTATTGTAGTTTATTTGGATAGTATCCTTAATATTGTCAGTAATAACTATTCCTAGGTATACTATTTGTTGAGACTGAGCTACATACTTTTTATATTTATCAAGTATGTTGTATTTTTTTGATCCTGTTAAAATAATTTGTGTTTTATTATTATTAAAGGTAAGACCAGAATTGTTTTGGAAATGTTCAATATTTTTAAAAAGTTTTTGTATAGATTTGCTGTTACACCCAAGAGTTATCAATATGCCATCTGCAAACATTTGTATTTTAGATGACATACTAGAACTATTTGTATCCTTCAATATCTCTATCATCTCTTATTAAATTTGCCCATGATTCCATAATTAATTTTAACAATAAAGGGGATAGGGGAAATCCTTGCTTGGTACCTTTTATTATTGGTATAATTTGAGAAATACAAGTACCAATTTTAATATAAGCTTGACTACCATTATATAGCTGAGTAATAAGATTTATAAAAATTATTGGAGAAATTTACTTTTTTTAATAAAGTAAATAAATATTTCCAAGTAATTGAGTTGTAGGTGCAATTTATATCTAGGCTAACTAGGGTTAAGTTTTTATTAAGATTTTTCACAGAATCAATCAAAGTTAGTACTCTTTTAATGTTGTCATATGAAGCTCTATTTACTATAAAACCCGTTTGGGCATCATCATCTAAATTAGGTAAAAATGATTTAAGTCTATCTGCATAAATGGACATAAACATTTTATAATCAGTGTTTAATAGGGAGATGGGTCTATAGGATGAACACTTAGTGGGGTCTTTATTCGTTTTCAGTATAGGGGAAATAAAAGTGTATTTCTAAGAAGGTGGGATTATCTTTTTCATCCTGAACATGATTAAATACTTTGTGAAGCAATTTTAGAGCATTCATAGGTAATAATTTATAAATTTCAGGAATGATGTCATCATTACCTGGTGCTTTATTTTTTGTAGCTTGGTAATTTGGGTTTGTATGTCTATGAATGATATTTGCTTATCAATAGTAGTCACTTGTTCCTCTGATAGCCTTTTTTAGTGTATTTATTAATAAATGTTTTAATTTCCTCTTTTAGAGTTAATTGCATTAGATGTTTGATTAATGTTTAGGAAAAATTATCTAAATTCAGCTAGGATATTGTGAAGATCCAAGACCATCTTGTTCTTTTTAGGGGAGACTATTTCATTGATATGATTACATTTATTTAATATTTTTGTTTTATTAGCAAGGATATTTAAAGATCTGGGATTAGTAGAGAAATTAATAAATGTGAAATTTTCTATATTTATCATAGTTTTGTGATTTAATATCTCTAAGAATTTATTATTCAAAGAGTTTATTTCATTAATTTTATCAGTTTTATCTTAATCTCCCATACCACTACGTTTCAAACTATGTAATTTACATTGAATATCTTGTAGTTTTTTGTCCCACAATTTTCTTTTTTTGTTGTACCAATTAATGATTCTACCATATAAATAAGTTTTAGGGCATCCCAAATATAAATTTCAGAAGTATCATTAGTATTATTAAGTTCTAAAAAGTTCAGTACTTCTGTAGAAATTAAGTCATTAAAATATCTTAGTTTTGTAATATAAACTAGAATCCTCTTTATATGAATATTAAAATTTGGATTGACTAGTAATTCAAAAGTTATGGAATTATGATCTGATAAGGGACATGAAATCACTGTTGATTTGATTAAGGAATCTGTTAAATTGTTGGATATTAAAACTCTATCTATCCTTGAATATGAATTGTGTCTATGAGAAAAAAGGTGTAAAACAAAGAAGTAGAATCTGCATAGTTATTGGTGTCCTTTAGTAAATATGTTTCTGAAAAATCTTTTAATAGTTTAGCTGATGTGGATATTCTTCTCTTCCCATTGGTGCTGGAGTCTTTGGAATCTAAGTTACAGTTGAAATCACCTGCCAATAAAATATTTCCTTTAGAGAATTGTACATGTGATCTAGGTGTTGTTTTACTGTATTTGTCCCTATGCCTGGGATCCAATATATATTGATCAGTGTATAAATCTTGTTATTTGATTCCATGGTGACTGCATAAAACATTCCCTTATTATCTTTATATATGTCTATTATTTTAGGAAGGGGTATTGTATTGTTCCCTAGGATATCTACTCGTCTTTTCTTCTTTGTATGTTCAGAGCTTACTAAAGTCTTATATGCTTTGGAGTCAATTCTGGAAAAATCATCTGTTAATAAGTGAGTTTCCTGTAAAAAAATATTAGCTGGGATTTATGTAACTTAAGATATTTAATTACCCTCCTCCTCTTGTTAGGGTTATTTAAACCATTAATGTTGATTGATATACATTTTAATGAAGTCATTGAAAATCATGTTAGGTAAGAATAAATGTATTGACCCATGAAATACACTAGTATATAACCATAAGGAATATTATCATGACCATTAAAACAAATATAAAGTAGAACTATCAAAAAATGGATTAAAGTTGTTTCCTACTGCATAAAAATAGTGAATGTCTGAAGAGTTATTAACAAAAAATCATAACATAATCTCGTAACATAATAATCAACTAGAACCCACCTGGAGTTTAAAACTCATAATTCGAGTGAGATCTGTCACTCAAATCGACCTCTTATCTAGAAGCAGCAATCAATCAACTCCTGCCTAAATATATGTAATCATAACTGTAAGAATATGGCTTCTAATAGATATCATGCAATCATCATGCAAATTGACTATCATAGGAAATATATTCTTAGAACTACTAGAGCAAAACAAATTTAAACCACAAAAAAACATCAAAGTACTTGATGTCATACATCAACTGGCTATCTAAATATATAGTAACATAATCTTCTTTTTATAAACACAATAAACAGTTGCAAACTCCCAGTATATGTATTTTAACAAAAAAGTATTCAGTTAAATTAAATTCCATTACATTATTTAAGTAGTCCAATAACAACTATGTAATTACAGATTTAAACTAGCTCAAAATGTTTGGATACACACATTTTGATAAATAGAAGTTTTGTTCCATTAGTTTTGTATGACATCAAATAGTTCACTTTTGTGTGAGCAAAATGAGTAGGTATACTAATGTATCAATTTGTAAATATATGATTACTCTATATTGAGAATGATGTACATTGCTTTACATTATATGGAAGTAAATTATTCAGAGCTGCTATAAGAATAGATTTCAAATTCTATAAATCTGGATGTGGCTGTAAGAATGAGAGACCATTTATCTATAAAAGTGCTTCAGGATAGAAGTGTTTACCTTGACAAGAATAAATAAAGACAGTTTTATATTGTTAGGCTAAACAATCATTAGCCCGATAGTTATTTTTCAAGTCGGCCAACAAATATTTTGTTAAAAAATCCAGTTACTTTAGCTAAACGGAAATGAGATATTTCCATTTTCTACTGAAAAATGGACCTAACAATTATTTTCATACAATAAGCCTAAAAAGGCTTTCAAGCTTTTTATTAGACTAAGCATATAGTATAATCATACATACAGTATTTCAAAATGTTCTTTGAATATCTTACAGTTAGAAGATTTATTTATTTATTTTACATTTGTTGACCAGGAAAGTCTGACTGGAATGAGTTCCATTTACAACGAAGTCCCAGGGAGAAAAGCTCCACTATTAAACAATATGTACAGTGGGATTTTTTACAATACAAGATATTTCATACAAGAAGAACATGATTACAGTGGTTTGTTTCAGCTAACAAAAGGACTCCATCGTAACAATACAGTCATCAGAGACATCACATAAGACAGTATAAATAGACAATATTTTGTGCTAAGCAAGTTTAAGTGTGACCAGAGGAAGGCCCTGTATGGCAGTTTTGAGGAGTTCTTAGTACTGTAATATAGAGACAGTAAGCAGAGTATAGAGGAAGGTAGGAAGTATTTCAGGAGAGCAGGAAAGCATTTATGTGATGCAAGGACATATCCAGGAATGCAAGAGGTGTGATTTGAGTGATTTTTTGAAGAGTGAGATAGATAGTGCTGAGGAAATATTCTGGGGGAGGTTATTCCACATTTTTGCTGTGGTATGAGAGAAAAGAGCTTTTCCTGCAGTGTTGTTGGCATGAGTTATATGCAAAATGGTTTTGTTGGATGAGCGGAGTGGCCGGTTTGCTGAGTTTTGGTTCAGTAGTTGGTTCAGGGCTGGAGTCTTGTGGGGATTCTTTAGGATGTTATAGGTGAGGACTAGTTGGTGGTAACTAATTAAATGAGGAAGTTCTAACCACTGTAGCTCTTTTAGAACAAGGCAGTGATGGCTTCTAAAAGCAGAGTTATTGGATAATTTAGCAATCTTATTGTAACATGACTCTAGCTTGTTCATGTCTGTTTTCCTAATGTGGGTTAGGATTGGAGATGCATACATTAGGGTAGACAGAAGGTGGGTTTGGGCTAGGGTGACACGTGCTTGGTCTGTGAGGAAGTGTTTGTGTTTATATACGGTTCCTAATTTTTTTATGTATTTTTTTAATGGTTTGAGAGATATGGACATCGAAGTGAAGATCTTTATCTATTTCTATACCAAGGAGTTTTGTATGGAGGGAGGGGGAAATTGTGGTGCCATTTTTGGAAGTGATAGTGAAGGAACGAGGTGTGGGTCTATATTTGTTTGGGGTGAATGGGAGTAATTTGGTCTTGTTGGGGTTAAGAATCAGTTGGATATCAGTAATCCATTTTTCAACAGAGTTGAAGGATTCCTGGGTAAGGTTTTGAAGAGTGGTTAGGGATGGGGCTGAGCAGATTAAGGTGGAGTCATCTGCGTACTGTATAAGTGATGCATGCAGTGTGGAGGTGTGTAGTCTGTTGGTGAAAATAGTGAAAAGTAATGGGCCCAGTATTGAGCCTTGTGGAACACCAATGGTGAATGATAGTAAAGGTGATAGTACTCCTTGTCATTTGACTGATTGTTTCCTATCAGAGAGGTAGTTTTTGAACCAAGCAGTTATAGAGGGGGCAAAGGACATTGACGATAGAGTGTCTAGAAGTAGGTTATGTCAAATGCCTTAGAGAGATCTAAGAATATGGCGGATACAAAGTTGTTGTTATTTCTAAGATGGTTAAACTGGTTAGTGAAAGACAGAAGAGCAGTAGTTGTACTATGGTTTGGGCGGAAGCCATGCTGAGTTGAGGAGAGGAGATTTTGTGAGGTTAGGAAATGCATCACTTGGGTATGAATAAATTTTTCAAGGAGTTTGGACAGGGGGGATAGGATAGCAATGGGGCAGTAGTTTGATAGCTCATAGGAGTTGCCACCTTTGTGTTGGGGGATAATATGTGATACTTTCCATAGTTGAGGGATGTAAGCTTCTTTTATGGAGCGGTTAATCAGAATTGAGGCAGGGTAGGCTAGGGATTCAGCTGCTAGTTTTAGGAAATTAGTGGGTAAGCCATCAGCTGCAAGAGTGGTAGGTTTTAGTTTTGAGAGTAGTTTTTTGACTATGGAGGTTGGTATGGGCGAGAGAGTAAATGATGGTATATTATCGTGATCCTTAGTCGGGGTGGATAGAGGGTTATTGCTAGATAGCTGGGTAGATAGTGTTAGTGTAGAGTCTGTGAAGTGATGGTTGAATTGAGAAGCTATGCTGACATTAGTGTTGTTTGTGTTGGGAGCTGGGGTGGTAGTTTTGCCGGGTATTAGAAGGGAATTGATAGCCTGCCAGAACTTTTGGGGGGTTTTGGAATGTTTGTTTTGGAGATTTAGGAAGTAGCTTTGTTTATCTAACTTCGTTTGTCTTTTGGCTTGATTACGAAGTTGTTGATAGTTCTGTCTATTTAAGCTAGTGTTGTTCTTTTTCCAGATCTTCCAGGCATTATCTCTGGCTTTTAGTAAGCCTTTTGTGGTCCTAGTCAGCCAAGGGGCATAGTTTACTTTGGTTCTAAGTTTTCTAATGGGAGCTACTGTATTAAGAACATTCATAAAAGTACTATTGAAAAGTTGAACTGCCTGGTCTAGTGCTAGAGTATGTAATGGTTGACAATTACATTGTTGTAATATACTGTTAAGAATTTCTGGATTTACCTTGTGCTCATCTCTAGTTTCCTTATACAGTATGGGTTTGGGTATGATTAGCTTTTTACGAAGAAGGAAAGTGGGGCAGTGATCACTGAGTGCATCAGGTAGGCAGCCCATGTGATAATTTTGATTAGGGAAGTTTACTAAAGTCCAATCTATAATTGACTGTTTCTGGGATTATTTTGTCCACTCTGGTGGGTTCTTGGATTAGTTGAGAGAATCCGAATAAGTTAATATGGTTTGTGGGATTGCTAGAATTGCAGGATAGCCAGTCTAGATTTAGGTCTCCTAACAGGATGGTTTCTTGTGGCAGGTTGGTTGTAGCCCATTGTAAGATTTCCTCTATTGTTGCTGAGTTATTTCCTGGAGGGATATAACTACAAAGGATGTTAATTCTCTTTTTGTTTTTTAGAGATAGAATTGAGCCTAATGTTTCAGCATTTTGGAATTTGGGAAGTGGGGTTTGCAGAGACTGGAGGTTGAGTGTGTTTTTAAATAGAATAGCAACTCCGCCTCTCTTTCTAGCATCTCTGTCTAGTCTTAGGATGTTATAGCCTGGTGGGAGAATTTCTTCATTTTGGGTGGAGGGTTTCAGCCAGGTTTCAGTAACAGTTAGTAAATCTGGGGAGTAGTGGGCTATGAATGTGTGTAGGTCATGCAATTTGTTAGATATGCTTCTAGGTTAATAATAAGTAGGTCTGATGTCTGTTTGTGTGAGAGAATGTTGTTGCATGGACCTGGGTTGGGGTGTATGTCTCCTGAGATTAGTAAACATTTTCTGTAGAATAGTTTGAGTTTTATAGCATGTGCTGGGTCTATATTTGCTCTAGGTAGTGTTTGTTTTCTGAGAGGCTGAGTGGTGGTGTTTTTATATATATATATATATATATATATATATATATATATATATAATAATGAGCTATCACTAAATAGTGTAGAGCAGATTGTAAAATGTGTGTGTGTGTGTGTGTGTGTGTGTGTGTGAAAGTATGTGTTGTGTTGAAGGTATTGTTTAATGGTAAGTTAGTGGGTGTGGATGTGGTGTAGGTTAGAGTGGAGAGAGTTAGTATTAGTACTAGTGGTATGAATTGCATGGTTAGTGTAGCTACTAGAGATATTCAGATAGGAAGTAAGATGGGTGTGATAGTGGTTGGATCTTAGTTCTTTAGTTTGGCTGTTGGGTGGGGTGTTTGGTTTGGGTGTGGCTGGGTGTAATTGAAGGAAGTTGTTGATTGGTGTGGAGATTGGATTGGTTGTCAGGATCTATCCAAGATTCTATGAAAATCTAATGCAATTACCATCGCAAACCTCAGAATTGGTTGTACATCATATGAAATGTGTATAAAACACTTATGGCAACCCGAATTACGCCCCGCATATACAATTTAAAGCAAAAAAATTATTATCCCCACCATGCAGAGCCTTGATGTTTCCAAACAGCTAAAACATATTTTTTATATGTATGTGTTATAAAAACCACTTCGACACAGCTCATAAGATAAAAACTAAACCATATCAGTGTAGTTGTGCAGTTACAGAATATATATGACAGCCCAAATTGGACTCCACATATACAATTAGAAAATAAAAATCCGCCTCACAGTACAGAGCCTTGATGTTGCCAAACATACATCATTCGTTTCATCAGCCCACACAATTATAGAAAGTTTTGATATGTAGATGTAATAACCACATCAATAAGATTCATAAAGCAAAAACCCAAACCACATAAATGTAAGAATTTTGAAAGTAATATACACAATTGTCCATGGTAATTATTCAGCCCCAGAGGTGGTAGCAGCCCACAAAATAATGTCTGCATATCCTTGTTCTAATTCCGTTAGTTCCTTAGACCTCATATGGCTGCACTTGCTGCTGGAAATATAAATAACCCAAGGTGGAGTCCATATTTTCAGTTAGAGATCAGCAGCACAGAACGTTTGAAGAATCCAATCTCGTATCCAAATTTCAATAGGCCCAAAAACCCCTTCATACACCAAACGGCCAGAAAAGTATATATTCACTGAGGTCACGGTATTCGGCAGACGATTCTCCGAAATGATAAATATATCCAAACACACCACTCCCTCAGTGCGACCGCTACAGATTTAGCTAAGTAGAGCCCATGAAACAGTACTGTCTTCTGGGATGCACTTTAAGTGCAGGTCCTATCTTCAAGCTGGAGTTCAAAGGTAAGGTTATGTTAGTTGCCTTCATGATGACATTTCAGAGAAGCTCCCAAGCTCATCAGTCGCAATGGAAAGCAGAGTCTCAAGCCCAGCAAAGAAACAAAATGTTTAAAAGTTCCAGCGGGAAACGGCGAGTAAAAAATTAATTATTTACAGGGATTGTACTGTATCGAGGCTCACACTGCACCAAAAAAAAAAAAAAATAAAGCTTCTTGCATGCAGAACAAGGCAAGAACAACCCACAGAACAAAAAGCTTCACTATACCACCAACCAGATAGCCATTCAGTCAATGAGTACATCCCAGGCCAAAGCAAATAGGAAGCCAAACACCCAGCACCACACAAATGCCCCAAAGATAGTCACCAAATCACATCAATGCCAAACCAGAGCCTACCAAGAGACATCCAAAAGCCCCAGATCCTTCACCACCACTTCAGCAACACTCCAGCCACACTTCTCCTCTTATCTCCGGGTCACACACAAAGCCGCAATCAAAGCAAGTCTCTATATTTATACAAGACACAACAACCAAGCCAGCGGCACATCTAATAAACAGCTGTTAGACCATCCAGAAAACAAACACAGCTATTCCACAAAAAAGAACGCTCAGTGACCATAAAAGCTAGAAACAAGCAATACAAATACAATTCCATAACAAAGTACCACATAAAAAATGTGCATGAATAGAGACGACTGCATTAGAAGGTGCACTGAATCAAGTAAATGTGTATCTGATACATAGAATCGCATTTAACTTTAACCATATAGTAAAGGGAGTGAAAAATCCCAACACATAGCAAATCTAATAAATCAGATAAATGAGTATATGAATAACTGAACAAAATTATATTAGATAAAAGACCAAAAGCTCACCTGGAAGTCTGGTTTCATTTCCCCAACTAAATGAGTCAAGTATAACTATGTTATTTATTAAACTTCATCTCTTAATTTTCTTCTTAGGTTCAGAGGTTTTCCAAGTATTATTATTAGCATTTCTTTTAAGACTAGGGATGGCCCATTCCATGTCATCAATTTTGTCTAAGATGTTGTTATTTTTTATATATGTAATTGCAGTGTCCAGGTTTTCAAAAGTTTTTGAACCATTTTGATAGAATATTTTCAATCTTGCAGAAAAAAGTAAATGGGATTTTACTTGATTTTTTTTAGTTTTCTGACTAAAGGTAAGAACATCTTTCTTTTTGATATTACTAAAGAAGAATAGTCATTATCAAAATGTATTCATTATCAAAATGCATAATATTGTGTTTTAGTTTAATTGGAGATTTTACCCAAGCAGTCTTTAAAACCATTTCTTTATCATGGGATGACCAGAACTTTACAATAACAGACTTTGCTAAGTTACCCTTGGTATTTTTAGATGTTACGGTCCAGGCAAGAACAGGAAAATGGTTGTAGAACAGTTCTTTTAATAAAAAATATTAAAAGAACTGTTTTACAACCATTTTCCTGTTGCTGCCTGGACCGTATTTTTTGTTTTTATTAGTATTTTATTTACGGTTTATTCCACTTGTGTTTATTTTTAGATGTTGCCATAGATCTATGGGCTCTTTCAATACCATATGAAAGTGCCTCCGGGAGTTCCAGGACTTCAGGTAACCAGGATGATAGAAATTTCTCCATGTTATTTCCCTCTATATTATCTGGTAACCCAAAGATTCTCACATTATTCCTACGAGACCTATTTTCAAGGTCATCAATCTTTGTCTGAAGAGGAGAATTTTGTTTTAATAGGAATTCAACATTATGCTCACTCTCCTGAATTCTGCTGTCCATATCATTTAGAGCAGATTCTATTCCAGTAATCTGTTTTGTTGTAATAAGTTTTCATGTAAAATGCCCATTTGATGAGCAAATTTTTCTTTAAAATTATCCATTTTTACATCCATTTTGTCTATTTTTGCAGTTAGTTCTTGGATAGTAGATAGTAAGGATTGTAGTTCTGTTTAATAGATGTCTCTTGATGAGAAGATTTAGTGAAGCTCGTCTTGTTCCTCTGTTGTAAAATTGTCAAGTTTAATTTTGACAGGAAAAATTAAAATTGACTTAAACATTTTTATACAGTACCCTAATATATATCATAAAGAATTAATTAGGGAAGAAAATCTGTTATTAGGGAAGTTTTTGTCAAAATTACCTGTCAATAAAGTTCTGAAGAGGCAGAGCTGATAAAAAATACTGTACTCAGTGCTCATCTTGGCCACGCCCCTGATACCCACATTTCTGAGAGGAGTTTCTTCAGTATTGCTTGTTACTGTACTCAGAGTAAAACACTTGCAAGCCATCAGCAGCTAACAATTGTCATTGCGCCTCCCTGCAATTCTAGAGAGTGTGTATGCAATCATTTAGCTAATTACATGATGTTTACATCCCTTACACCAAGTGATTTTTTTTGGTATTCAGGAATGCTATTGATTTAACACCTCATTTGCATATTTGCAGTTCTCAGAGGGCTGAATGGAAGTGGAAGGAGGGGAGACTGATTTGTCAGAAATATACTGTTACTGCAATTTACTTGGAAGAGATTTCCCTACAAATTATTACATTATTTCATATGATATATCTGTCCTTTTCATAAACTGCTTACATTTTCATATTTTAAATATATTTCAATATGCAGTAGGAAAAACCTTTTTGTCTGTATGCATTTTTTCATTCACTGTTGATATAACGCAGATATGTCAGTTCTTGCCGTGCTTTCCAAGTTTGTCAATGAATGGTATGGTTGCATCACAGTATTTTGTTATCATATGCTCTTGTAATTTCAACAGTTACTTCAGAGAAGTATACTGTGTTTGTTTTCAACTTCAAGGGCTGTGCATTTGTAGGTAACAGTGGTGTTAGTCTTCTCAGATGTCCTGTGATGACCTTCATAACAGTGGAGAAATCAAAGGAAATTGTCTGGGCATTTCAGTTCTGAATTTTTCCCTAATCATTGATAATCCTGCTATCCAGTCATGCAGGAGGGAAGATGTGGTAGCACAAGAATCAATGGCTATCAAACCACCACTCACTGAAACTGAGCTGTTCCTGCCTACTGTCAGAGACCCCAACAGCTGAGCAGAGGGTTTACACACTGACGCTTTGATGTTGGTGTTAATGTGGATGACAGGACAAGCATGTTCCAAGAAGAACTTCAAGGTATGCAGTATATAAAGTATTTACTGCCATTCTAGACATCTTTATGTTTTACTACTTGCACATCTGGAAACACTGAGATGTGTGCCTTAGAAGAGACAGAGTCCAGCATAGTTTGTATTGTGGGGGGATGGTCAATCTGATTGATTCTGAGATGTTTGTTAAGGGGGAGAAAGGCAGAGCATTATTCTTTTGTCCTTGTGTCATTTGCAGTGTGTCACTTATTAGCCTACTTTCCACTACCTTCCTCTTTTTGTAGGAATATCAGAACTACCATACGAAAGATTACCTGTAAGCACAAACTTTCTTTAATTAGTAATAATGGTGAGTTCGATGTCTGAGGAGAGAGTAAATGTACTGTATTCCTTTCTCATCTGAAATGTTTAACATGAGTGTTTATAATGCATTTTGGATAATTTCCAGTCAGGATTTCTCTCCTTCTTGTGTTTTTTGCTTATTATCACAGGAGATCCTGACAGTGGCTATGTGGAACTTGGACCATTCAATGTCAGGTTATCCATAGCTTATGATGATGATGGCCATGATATAGATGCACATTCAGGGGGCGCAGAGGTGCAATCTGACAATGAGGTTGGGCGCACACATCCACTGGCCTTATTTCATATATAGTGAATATGCCTACACATACCCATTCCACTGAGCTAGATTGAGAGTAAGACTGTTGATTAGGTAGTGTGGTGACTACAGTTGCAGAGTTGGTTGAGTCTGTAGTCATTGTGATGGTGTGATACCACACAGGAGGATTGCTAGAGGTGCTCAGAAGAGGCCTACTGTCCACTCTCATCCTGCTGCTGGTGTGTTATTATGTGCCACCAGACATATGTATAGGACCATCATAGATGTACAGGCATGTTCCACCAAAGCCTTGGAAGTCATAGTGTGAGTCCCAAATGTGACACATTCTGACATGCATGACTGCATCAACCATATGGGTAATTCACTGGATATGGTGAGTGGCACACTGGGTTAGGTGGTGTCTGTGATGGAACATCTGCTAGGGAGGGTCAGCATCCATGTATCTGTAGAGCTGCAACATCTCCTGGTATTATCTGATGTGGTCGTGCCAGCTGCCACTCCTGTATTGGCAATTCTTTCCACTGTTCCATCTGAGAATGAGGTATCCACACCCAGACATGGTAGACCATGGAGTGATGGCCTTGGATGTAGTCTTGAAGAGAGCTCATCCAGCAGACATGGTTCACATTCAGGTAGCACCACCACTTCAAACTTGGGATGTAGAAGTGGTAATGCAACTCCTTGGGGAAGCAGTTTGTGTGGTCAGAAGTGATAACACTGAACTGACAACTCTACCATGCATGGCTCACACCTGTCCAACATGGCAAGATTTTAGTACTAGCAGCACAGAAGTTGGCTGTGTTTCTGGAGACACACACACACACACACACACACACACACACACACACACACACACACACACACACACACACACACACACACACCCAACACCATCCCCCACTCTGGAATTATAAATAAACTCACTAAACTAGGTATAAATCCCTATGTCACAAGATGAGTTGCCAACTGGCTCACTGACAGCACCCACACTGTGAAAGTAGCAGACTCCAAATCTGACTTCAGACCAGTGACAAGTGGAGTACCACAGGGTTCAGTCCTGGGTCCTCTCCTGTTTGGTATCTACTTCTCTGAAGTACAGGCTAACACAGAAGATCTTTGGCTAAAGAAGTTCGCAGATGACTGCAAACTAGGAGCCATAATTGAAACTCCTAATAATGTGGACATCCTACAAAAGGGCCTCACTGAGACAGATGCCTGGTGTCAAAGCCATGGCCTCAAGCTCAATGCCAAAAAGAGCATTGTCATTCCCTTTGGTAAAAACTCTGTACCCATGAACTACAACATAGGCGGTAGTATACTTAACACCAAAAGTGTGATAAGAGACCTTGGGACACAGGTGGACAGTAGTTTCTCCTTTGATAATCACATTGCCACAGTAGTCTGGAAATCCTTCTATGTGGCACACCTCATCACAAAAGGTTTCTCATCCAGAAAAGAAGAGGTCATTGTTCCCCTCTACTCATCACTCATTAGACGCATTATAGAGTACAATGCCCCTTTTGGTATGCACCTCACAATACATCTACGACAACTGGAAAGGCCACAGAAATACCTCACAAAGAGAATTACTGGCCTCAAGGAGATGCCCTATGCAGACCGTCTCAAAAAACTCCAGCTTTACTCCGTCACATATCACCTACTCAGAGGTGATCTCTGCCTAACATACAAAGCTATGTCAAACCCAGAGCTGTTGGACATGCTCCACTTAAAGAAATCCCAATCACTCCAAGCTACACGCTCTAGGGACCTAAACCTTGTCACCCACAATAAGCAGAACATGCAGGAGGGATAGATTTGATTCCTAGAGACTTCCCATACTCTGGAATAAATGACCTATCTATATCAAACTAAGCTCTTCATTAGCACTCTTCAAGAAAAATCTTGATGATTGGATGGGAAATAGAAAATTCACCCCAGGGATTACCTCTGTGGCTCTGCTCGACAGTGGCACAGGAAAATAATTTTCTTGGGTGGCAAAAGCCAGGGTACCTTTTTGGCTGGGCTTGAATAGGCCCCAGGGCCGATAGCCTAGTACCTACCTATGAACCTATGAACATTTCACAAAAAACTGACCATACTGATTCTCACACATGCAAACTAGGAAAACCTTACTATAGATTGGGATACATCTCCTGTTAGTGGTCCTGAGATATTCCCTACCTCACTGAATGTTCTGTGTTTCTTAGTTACACAGACTCACAGCTTTGGTGTAAGGCTTGGCCTACTGCCTCACCCTCACCCTGTGCAAATGATGATGACTGTGCTGTGCCCTTTGTTCATTTTGTTTTGACTCAGGGTTGCATATATGTCTGATACAGAGAGTGGCTTGCTAAGTCAGTCTTTTTTCACTATGTTGATTTTATGAATATTTATTACATAAGAAGATTTTAGATGTGCTTGTAGTTTTTAGTATTGTAAGTTATGTATTTAAAACACTGGTACTGCATTTCTGCTTATTACTGTACTTGCAAAACTGTTAATATAATTGTCCTGTTGATGGTTTTGTGCACAGTGGGTAAGTGACTGGCTTGATGCCATTTATTGTATACAATGCATAGCTGTATATTACAGATGTCATTCCTATATGCCAATAATGTCATTGGTGGACACCTCATGCCGGTTCTGATTGCGTACACTTATGACCAACAGTACGCATATCTATCATTTATGTTTATCTTCTTACACATTTATTTGTATATTACAGATTCAACACTCACCTTGACATTACTGCATTTATGAGTTGTGTGCTTTGGGACTCTCTCTGTTCAATGCTATCCATACATAGCCATTACATGGGAAGTTAAGTTTGTGGATAAATGGGTGGCACTGGTTTTAATATTTGCATGTGCTTAGATTGTTACATGTATTCCTTCACTGGTGAGTGTGTACGCTATCATTTGCCTCTTAGCTGGTGAGTGTGCATGCTAACCTTTGACTCTTAGGTGGTGAGTGTGTGTGTTATAATTTGCCTCTTAGCCAGGGCAAGGGCATATTGCACATGCCTACATGTGCTGGCTCCCTTTGCAGCTGGAGGTTCTCCCTCAGAATCCCTGTCTGTATGTGCTGCACATGATGGCCCTGCCTGTGGCCCAGGAATGTGTGGTCCTAGCCATTGCTGTCCTTATTGCAGCTGTTTCTTCATAAAGATATTGTGCAACATGGTACAGACTGTGAGAATTTCTGTGCAGGTGCCTGGGTCATACTGCAGGGCACTCCCTGATGTTGCTAGACAATGGAACCATAACTTCAGCATGCCAAACACATGCTCTATGACGTATCTAGATTGAATGTGGCCATTACTGTATCCTTCTGTGAGTGTGTGTGCATTTCTAATGGGTGTCATGAGCCATGGTTCCAGTGCATAACCTGTATCACCCAGTAGATGGCCTTGTAAAAATCTACCCCTAGCCAACCTTGTGTAAAGCTGAGAAGTGTGTCATATGTATGAGTCATGGTAACTGCCTGGGTTGTCTGCATTAAGCATTACAGACAATCTGCCAAATGACTGAGCGGCACCCATTCCTGTTGATATATGTCCTTTTGTGTTCACAAGGTGGGGCTTTTATTTCTATTTGAGTATAGTCTGTGGCCCCAAGAACTTCAGGGAAGTGAGCTACAGCATAAAATTCCTGCATTGTTCTGGCTGTCTTCTCATGTGCATAGAAAATAGATGTACTCCCTTGTATGTTCTAGCTTAGCATTAGGACATTGGTACAATATTCTGGAGACTAAGGCCTGTGATGTCCCAAGTATATCTCCTGTGAGTCTTCAGAATGTACCAGTAGCCAATATCCTTGATGCTGCACATACCTTAGTTTCACTGGTATTGGTTCTCTTTGACTTTCACTGGGTCTGAGGTGATGCTGTGGTGGCAGAGGTTGCATAGTTCCATAATGTTTCCATATCAACTGTGTATCACTCTAATATTTCAATATCATGCAGTCCATGATGTGTTAACTGGGGTCTGAACATCCTACTTCTCCTTGGATGTGATCTATCAGCAGTAGCATAGATTTCAGCTTGTTGCACACACACAAGCAAGAGAGCAGCAGCAACCTCTAACATTGCTTCTTTTTTTAAAGTGTGATGCTGGCTGTATTGCAATTGATTTTGGAGTTCATGGCAAAGAGCTACACTGAGTCTATACAATTCAGAAGGCCATGAAGGACCACGCTCCAAAGATGCCAGAAAATATGTAAATACAACTTTTGTATGCACATATCTTCAGGCTTCTTTGGACTGTGGTTCTTCATGGCCTTATGAACTGCTTAGATTTTGTTCTAGTTGAAGTGTTGAAAGCTGCTTCCCTTATCTCTTATTGGTTTTTAAGTCTAAACAATAACTTTATAGTGTCTTGAATGGGTTTGCCATGATGGATTTGTTAATTAGCATGCAATTCAGCTAGTTATGCTTTCATTAGCATACTCTGATGTTTACATTTATTTGACAACTCTACCTGATATGTAGAGCCATAATTTAATAAATACAAAATAGCCTGTTATCATGTTCATGTTATACCACATCATGCACACAATATCAGCACAGAGATTAAGCATCCATGAATCCTGCCCAGTATTTTCCATTGACTAGTATATGATTTTCTAGTAGCAGGTTTTCTTGCGTTCTTTATTGCTTGATGCACAAAGCAAAAAAGAAAAAAGGTATTATGATTCTAGTAATACAATTTTAACTATTTATACAAAAAAAAATAGAAAAACAGTTTAAATACTTACCTAGTCCCCAAAAGCAGCAAATGACTTTTCACCTCAAATGTAAAAAAATATCCCTCATCACTACAAGTCACCTGAAAGTCAATAAAACACATTTCCCTAGCTTAAAAATCATATTTTTACAGAAAAGGTTCAGCTTCTATCATAAAAAAGTAAATGTGGAAGGATTTCTCCTGAAGGAATTTATGTTCCCAGCAATGGACAGCATTATCTGATCATTGATCCTTGAAAGCACACTCTTTGGCAGGACGAAAGCTCTTAAAGGCTTGGTGGCCAAAACTCATTTTTTTCAGCTCATCTCAAACTGACTAATGGTTTGGGTGTGTAAGCTTTGGAAGTTGGCCAGCTGTTGTATCATGTGCAGGATGCAACCCATATAACTAAGACTATAACAGAAGTGATCATAATTATGAACATTACAGGTTGCGGCACCAGTTTTTAGACTATCAAATTAAATTAATGCATTGGTGGTCTAGGATGCTGTGTAAGCTATTGAAAGATGGTCTCCTGCAGATTGATAAAGGAGGAGGGAGGATGGAAAAACAAAGAAAGCATTCATATGTGCTGAAAATGTAATATCATGCTGAAAATGTAGAAATAATTGCCGAGCTGCTGGGTGGAAATTAGTGTTAGGAAATTACTGACACTAGGATATTTGTCTGCTTGGTATATCATGGGAGGAGAAGAGATGGACTAGAAAGCAGATGACATGGGTGTTGATAGCTCAGCAAAGTTTATGTTAGATATAGACTGGAATATAGAATAAAAGAGATGAACATAACAGTAGTGTGGAGACTGATAGGCTGTTGATGAGATTTTTAAAACTGGCTGCCCGGAGTGGCTGAAGAATGACTGGTTACTGAGTATATGTGGGAAGGTGGATGCAATACATAGGTAGTATGAAAGAAGGTAGCTAAATTGGAGGGGCCATTATATGTAGTAGGTTAATGCAATTTACTGCAGTGTACTGTAGGTGGTATAGAGTTACACATTTTGTTTCAAATGTAAAAGAAAATACAGGTGTGTATGCTGAAATTTCTATAACAGTAGGTGTTTGAATATGTTTACTATCACAATATGGAAATGCACTTGGTTGATTCATTATGTCATCAAACAATAATGGTGAAAATGAACAAAAGTTTTCTCTCCCAACCTTGAACTCTATTAAAGTCGAGTTTTTTGTATTCACTGTTTTGAAAATGTGCCCGTTGAACTGCATTTGCCATCTAGACATCAATATCCAAGCTTCGGTATGGTAGGTGTTGATTTTATGACACTTTGAAACTGTACTTTCGATGTTACACTACTCAACCGAGTGCATTTGTGAATTATGATAGTAAATCATTTTAATGATCACTTGCTGTAGTAGCCTTAGCTATATGGGTTACATCCTGCCAAAGATATAATGTGTAGACGGCTTTCAAAGCTTCAGGGCACCCCCCCATGCATCCAAACTGTCAAGCAGTTCAAGCTGAATTGACTAAAAGACAAGGTTGGGTGCAAAGCAATTCAAAGCTTTCCTACCAGCAGAGAGAGGGAGCTGAACCCTGAAAGAAAAATGCTAGAAAAAAAATGCTTGCTAGGAAAAAAAAATGCTTACACCCTGGCATAAAAACACACAAAAATAAGGGGAATGGAGTGAAGAAGTGGCTACTGCAGCAGTGATCATTAGAACATCTACTATTCTCGTAAATTCAGCTTAAATAACTGTATATGTTATTCCTATTGATCACTGCAATAGTAGTATTAGCTGTATGGGTAGATTACCATAGCTATCGATGTTTGGAATGTGAAAGGAGAAGGGTCCAGGAGCCCCTGGAGAATGGTCTTAGCAAAGCTTGATCTGGACTTATAGATGGAATCAAGCTTATGGTTCTTTCTATAAGTATGTACAGAGGACCAAGTAGCAGCTTCTAGAATATTTCTAGAATCCAACCCTCTCCAAAAAGCCATAGGTTAAGCCAAAGTTCTGGTGAGTGAACCTTGACCCTGCCTGGAGTAGATTTATTATGATGAGTATAACAAAAGGTAATAGCTTTAGACAACAGTTTGGAAACAGTCTGGTTTGACACAGATTGTCCCTCTTTCTTACCTTCACAAAAAATGAACAATTGATTGAAAGATCTAAAAGATTTAGTTCTGGCAAGATAGTATCTGAGTTGTCTGTGGACATCCTAGGTATGGACTATACTTTCTCCCTCATTTTTAGGTTCAGAAAATTAAATTTTAAGATAGTTTCAATTCCACGTTAGGCATAAAAGAAGGATTAGTTCTCAAAGAAACCCTGTCCCTGTGGAAAATGAGATAGGGTTGACTCACCATAAGATCTTGCAACTCAGATACCTTTCTTGCACAGGTCAGAATAATCTGTAAAACTATTTTCCATAGGATAGTAACTGATACAAATATTGTAGAACCAGAGAACAACTATCCCTAAATGGGTGCTGCTTATGTTGTTGGCACCAACTAGAAAACTATTTCCATTAGATAATATATGATTTTCTCATGGCAGGCTTTCTTGCCTCCATTAGTACCTACTGCACATCCTCAGAAAACAGATGTCTAAAAGAAAAGAGACACTGTCATCCAGACAGTCATTTGATGATGACTGATGTTGGGGTGCAATAAACACCTTGATCTTGTGTGAGTAGATTCAGTCTGTGTGATGCTTCTGGTAATTGCTCCTCGCCATTTCCAAAAGAAGAGAGAACCACAGTTGCCTGGGCCAGGAAGGAGTCACTCCAGTGATCTTGGATATTCCTTCTGAATCTTCAGAAGTATCCTTCATATTAGTGGAAAGGATGGAAAGGCATACAGGAACATTGCTGTCCAAAGAAAAGAAAGGAAATGGCACATGTCTTCCAGGCCTTCTTCCATGGAGTCTTGGAACAGAATTTTGACAGTTGATTGGTCAGTTAGGAGGCAAAGTGATCTATTTGAGGAATTCCCCACAGTTGGATCAAACCTTAGAAGAACCCCCTCCCCAATCTTGTCTTCATTTGTGAAGGTCTACCCTTGTCTTTATCAGCTTGTCAGCCACACTGCTTAGCTCTGGCAGAATGCGGGATGCCTGTAGAGTGCAACTGTGCTGTAAAGCTATATCCAAAGCTAATATTTCTAGTCTGCAAAGAGTGCATAACCTGGTTGCCACTTGCTTGTTGATATACCACATGACTGTGGTATTGTCTGTAACTAACTGAAGAGGTCCCAAGGACCAAAGATGATTCAGGGGGTTGAGTGACTTGATCAGGGCAAGCATCTTCTTGATATGTATGTACTTGCATCAGTCCTTGGTTTCCCCACCCCCTACACTTTTATCCTTCCAGAAACTGCTCTTCAAGCAAAGTCTGAAGTGTCTGTGGTGACTGACTGCTTTAGAGCAAGAAGGGAAAGGGGGGAGGTTGCATTTAAGGATATCTGTTGTCTCCACCAAAAAAAGGAATTCTCTTCTGACAACCCCTGCACTAGGATCTGAAAATATAAAGGGTGTGGATGCTGGGGCTAAAGAGATTTCAGATACCATTGCATCATTCTCATGTGGAGTCTTGCCATGGGTGTCATAAGAATCATAAATCATAGATACCATGAAACCCAAAATCCTGAGGTATTCCCTCACAGTGACTGAAGTCTAAGTGGAAAACCTTAGAATTAGATCAAGATAAAGATTACTTTTTTCTCCTGTGGAAGAAAAACATTTTGAACTGAGGTGTTTAGTTGACATCCCAGGAACACAATTTTGTGTGAGTGACTCAAGAAAGACTTTTGAATGTTTTCTTGGAATCCCAGTTTGTACAAGGAGATCTCTCACACAAGACAGAGATTCCTGACACCATGAAAAAGACTCTGCAAAGATAAGCATTCACAATTTGTCAGGACAAACCTTAACATGTGATCCTGACAATTCAAAATTCTGAAAATTAAAGGTGTAGCAAAATATACTTTTTTTCACATATTTATTAATAATTTTCCAATCCTTATTCGAGCACAATTAGAATTAGCTAAGTGCTTAGCAGCAGTGTTGCTGGGTCAGATTTGGGAACAGAGTATAAACATTTAAAAGACTGAGCACCTTTATACATCCTATCTGCCATTTTAGGAGCAGCTGTCTGACTATCAGGAGAATTCCAGGCAGTAAGACACACATCCTCTAAAGCAGACAGGACAGGACAGAGGAATGGGTGTAGGTTCTGAACTATCCTTCTGTAACAACTTATAGTATTTTCTGAGGAAATGATAAACCTCAGTGTTCTCCCACTGAAAACACTAGGATATTCTAGAAGTAGTCTCAGAGAAAGAGAACCCCCCACAGGGAGAATTGGAAACTGAGCTCTCTTCTAAGTCTGAATAAAAAATCTGAGGGCAAATCCCTGAATCTATCCCTGCATTTTCCAGTTCAGATTCAGAATTGTGAATCTCTTTGGGAAAATAAGAATCCCTCTTTCTTTTCCAAAAACTGCTGTACAAAAGGAACAATAGCAAGAATTAAACCATGAACCAGTCCCAGTAAACCACTCCTACCCAAAGAAATTTGAGGAGGGGTAGATACATGTTTGGTTTTCTGTTTCTTTTTGACAGGAAGAAATGGAGCCAACCATGTTACTAATGGCAGCAGATACTTTCCCAGGGATGGGCACAGCATTCTGACACAACAGGGAAAACCTTCCCTATTCCCTGTCCCAGGAATGGCAAGAAAGGCTCTTCCTTGCCCACTGAGGCAACTGAGATGTGGCTAACCTCCATCCCATAGTGGCTGTAGGTGCTATACTAGAAAGATCTGGAGTAAAAGATGAAGAGTGGTCTGAGGTACAACAAATGGCCACAGCAGAGTCACCCACCTGTGGTTGAGGCAAATTGCTAGCCTGCTTTGGGGCAGGTTGCTTAACTTCTTCTTTTTGTGGCTGGAAGAAGGACCAACCATAGGACCAGTAGGAAATCTGTTCCATGGTCAAGGTGAAAACTGATGCCTATTTCTCGTGGAAGACAAGCAGCAAATGGTGGTAAAACTACCAGTCCCTCAAAATTATTTTTTAAAAGAAAAAACACAATAAAAGCACTTTAAAACACTATGGCAGCACCACAACAGAAAAATAAACATAATTTCACAACAGAAAATATGTTTACAGTTAGTTTGCAGTACTTTTAAACTGACAGAAAGAAATAAGTGCTCCATTTAAATAATGTTTCAGTCTTTAAACAGTCCATTAAACAACACTTCTAGCTTTAAAATAACTTCTTGAAGAGGAAAATAATAAAGCATTAACAACATTTAAGAAAATCACGCTTTTTCCCTAAAAGGAACTTATTTGCCCAGCAAAGAAAAGTGCAAGCTTACCGTAGATCTTCAAAAGCCTCCGTGGAGCATACTCTTTAGCTACAGTAAAGCTCTGAAGAGCTTCACGCCCACATTTGTTTTTTAGTCAGCTTACTTGAGATGCTTAGTTTGGGTACATAGAAGGTGCCTTCAAACTTTGGAAGTTGGCTGGCCATTATATCTTTAGCAGGATATATGCCACATAGCTAAGGCTATTGCAGCAGTGATCTATATGAAGAACATAAGATATTTCAGTAAAATGCAACAAAGTGAAAAATCAGGTTTATTGTATGCAGTGTTCAAAAGCAGCCATGAAATTATACCTATCAGGCAGAAAACGTACATGGCTATGACAATCAAACTTTTTGGAGAATAATAGGTCACAACATATAGACTGTAATGTCTTTAAAGAAACATTTAAACATTAACATTTTGTAAATTGCAGAATATTTTGAGTTCCATGAGAAGATTCAACAGAAGTATGTAGTCTGTGGCATATGGTTTGGAGAAAAAGGCTGTCAGATGCATAGGTAAATCTTTGTCAGTGTACGTTGTAAAAAAACAAGCAAAACAAGCAAAACAGTTATGAGAGGTCTGTCAGACTACCAAGCAGTAAACATTGCAGTATCAATGGAAAGGTACCTAAACACGAATTAAAAGTACTGTGCAATATACATGAGTGTGCAGTTAACAGAATGCAGTCTAAATCTCCTAAAAAGCAAGCATCTTTTTTGTGTTACCAAATGTTACATAAAGTTAACAAGAAGTCTTTATAACATGTCAAATGATGCTCCATACTGAGGGAACAGATAAGTAGAAAAAGGCAAAAGAAAGAGGAATGCCAAACATTTGGAGCAGGAAGATAAGCATTAATCAAAATGTGTAAACAAAACAGTGGATACAGAAGATGATGAGGTGTAAGACTGGAAGAAGTTGCAGGGAATGAATCTTATGGTGTCAGATTATAAAACATTTTAGACTGATAACGAGGCGTGGTGCTGCTCTAAGCTTTACAATAGTTCATCTTATTCCCTCAGTTCCAGAAAGCCTGTGTGCTTCATTAAGCACACAGACATTATGGATGTATCTGTTCTATACTCCCAATTCCACAGCACTCAAACTAGGCACTATAAGATAAAGTACAACTTGGTGGTGATTAAATGGAAGTCAGGTGTGTGCTAAGTTAGAGCCCATCCCCCCCCCAAGATAACAGTCATAGCAGCTCCACAATGTTAAAGATGGTTGCACCATACAAGAAATTTGACCAAGCGGCGAACACTGTTGAATGCCATGCAGTAGTTGAATTGGTATGTTTGTATACAATTAATTCTGCTACATCGCCATATATTCACTAGCAACAGGGACACTACTCTTTCTGAAGAGAAATGTTATGTATTATGTGCATATTTAGTGTCTTTTGGGTCTCATACGTTTATCATTCTCTCTCAGAAACATATATAATATACATTCAGTCCCCTGTTTCATTTACTTCTTTGTATTTAGCTATTTATCTTATTTATTTAGTTAGTGAGTTTAGTTATTTCTATTAATTGATTAATTAACTGGGTGAGTGATGTGGTACTTGGACCATTTCAGTCACAACCATGACTCAATGTCGGTGAGGAAAATTCTAATGATTGGCTAGAAAGAACAGTATGAATGAGCAAGAAAACAATATATTTCAGAGGTGCATTATATGCAAAACAAAAGATGCATTTTAATATACAAGCTTTAGTAAGTTAAGTACAAACTGAGATTCATTTAGAGCAGAGATAATGGGATGCATTCAGAAAGGTTACCATGTGTGTGTGTGTGTGTGTGTGTGTGTGTGTGTGTGTGTGTGTGTGTGTGTGTGTGTGTGTGTCACAATGTGAATGCATGGGTAAGACACCAAGGATAGTCTGCAAATCTTTCCTAAAAGTACTAAAAAGGTGCACACCTTGTACCTTTCTACTTCAAACAATGTTTATTAGTCCTCCATGCCACCACAGACACCAGACATGTATCAAAATATTATATAATTGTTCCTGTGTGTGTGTGTGTGTGTGGGTGTGTGTGTGTGTGTGTGTGTGTGTGTGTGTGTGTGTGTGTGTGTGTGTGTGTGTGTGTGTGTGTGTGTGTGTGAGAGAGACTATGTGTTTTGAGAGGAGTCCAGGGCAGTAAGGGGGGAAATGTAGTCTAGTCTAAGGAACAGAGCATTCTTAGCTATTGAAGTATGAGCCAGGATAGTCAGGAGATTAGAAATTAAGTAGGAAGCTTTATGTTGCTGGACTTGATTGTATATAGTTTCTTTATGATTTTTAAAGTGTAGTGATGGATCTAGTAGAAGGCCAAGGTATTTGTATTGTTTGACCTGTTGGATTGTACATCTGTATGTGGAGTGGATGATTAACTCAGACCAGCAGAGACATTTGAAATCAGGATTAAAGAATGTGGTAGTGTTTTATTGATAGTTTGGCAGAGTTTGTTATCTGGTAGCCAGTTACAGAGTAGGTAAGACTGAAGTTAGTTTAAATTAATAGTGATATCTAGAGTAAAGTAAAAGTCCAATATCATTGACAGTGAGTGGGATAGTTAATGGAAGCACTGAGGTGGTTTGATTCTGTCATTGATGAATAGTGAGAAAAGAAGAGGGCCCAGCACAGAACCTTGAAGAACTCCAGAGCTGAATGTGCCTGACCTCTGAAGCTAGGTAGTTAGGTGAGTGTGTACTCTATAATGTTATTTGGTTGATATAGTTGGAGAACTAGGTAGGAGCAGGAGAGTCAAAGCCATGATTCTGGAGTTTTTATGAAATGATTTTGTGACTGATATTTTAAAAAGTATGTTTCAACTTTATGAAGGCTTCACAATGATGTTTTTTTCTGTGGCAGTATAGACTTTTCCGGTAAGAAAGTATACAACTTGGGATTCTGGGTATAAATCCAGGCATAAGATGTGTTAAGGCTTTGTGGGTTTAGGTATAGGATTCTTAGACACATTATTTGGTTATGGCTTACTTGATTTAGCAGTACTCTTACAGGAAAGGCTGCTATCAATGGATGAAGAAGCTAACAAAGTTGAGGAATAGATGGGGAAGTTGCTTGGACATGGGCAGGGATTATTTTTTAATATCACCAGCCAACAACATTAATAAAGCTAGATAAAGCAGGGAGGTACTTTACGTGACATATGAGAAGACTGGATCTTCTGAGAATGAGGATTCTAAAGCACAGTAATTTTATATGCAACATACAGAGCCTATATCTTGTGTGGAAGCCATAGTGGCAAAGGGTAGATGATATGAGTATGGAGCAAGTGAAGTGTTGTGAGGGATGGACAAGGGAGCAGTGTTGGTAGTAATATAACAATGGCCATTTCCTACTGTTAAAAAAATCAGGGGGGGAAGAAGTGTTGTTAGGAGTTAAGAGACTGTGTGAGAAAAACACAGCCTGAAAGTGATTGAGTAGTTATTGAAAGTAAGAAGGATGTTCTGATTTAGTAGGGCATTGATCTGAGAAGGAAGATAGGAGCACCCAGCAGTGTGTAAACAAGGACAGAGGGAGAGAGAGAGAGACAGAGAGAAAATGGAAAATGAAGGCCAACGTCATTGGTTTATGAGTGAAAAAAAGGGTATTTGGAAAGGTTAAGGAAAATCTGTATTTAGCAATATCCTTGAGAAAAGCATGGGAGTAAAGTTTTAACTTTTCTGCTACCTAAGGTGATGGTGTTGTTGAATGAGGTGTGATAGAGTCTTAGTGAAATTAAGTGTGAGGAATGGCTATACTTTTCACATAAAGTTAGTATAGGTGATTTTGTATGCTGCTAATGTATAACTGGGACAAGCAATTATTTGCAAAAGGGAATCATTCATTGAGAACAATTATTAGGCCTTTGTGAGTAGAGTTTGATAGTTAATTACATATGTGGAGCTTTAACTGCTAATAAGCGTCTAATGATTTAGAAGAAACAAAACCTGGAAAGAAGTACCTGACTGTTAGACAAGCTAAGCTGTAGGTACCATTGAAGATTCTAATGAATGCAGGTATGAGCCAAAGCTTTATTTGCCACCTACGGTTCTGATGAATGAGATGGTGATGCTGAGTATTATTTATCTGCTTTAATATGAAGCTTTGGATCCTTTATTTATACTGTAATTGAGAGGGTGGTAGGAGATGGAGCTAGAATAGTTGAAAACTGAGTGATTGCCCTGAGCAATATTCTTAACTACAGCCTGAGTTGTTCTGTGATGATAATGACACTTTTTTTTCTACTGTTACGTGATCGTATGGATGTCTTATTAATATTGAAAAGATAGAACCATTGGAAATAGAAAAAGGGATAGGAAACGATGTAGTGATCTGAGTGCTTATGTTTTCTGCCACCTAAGGGTTGCATTGTGAGATAAAAGCAAACAAGAAAGATATGATTTGTTGCTAGAGAAAGAGAAGGTCATGGTGGAAGAACCTTACATACTACCTAAGGACCTATGTGTCAGACTGAATAAGAGGTGGAAAGAGCCGTTTGAAGAGAAGCGAGCAGGATGTTTACCTGGAACCTAATGTTCCTCACAAATTTATGCATATTTGCAACCTGATGCTCTGTATATATTAGTATGAGAATGTTCTTTCAAGGGGACAGTATCACACAGAGCCAGAGAATGCTGAATATTGTTGTCATGATATCATGGTGACATCTTTCCCTCTGCCAGTTTGTTCTAATTACACACAATTTCTCACTTGATATTATTCCTCTGTAGCAATATTTGAACACTTCACAACTTTCACTAATGCACAATAACATGATGTTCCCCTGTTTCATTTGTACTTTTTAGCTGGATATATCTTCCCTCTCACATGCCCTCTACTGCAATATACTGTACGTTATGTTATACCACAATAGCTGTTATACTTGACACCCCCATCAGTGGTATCAAAGTTCTAGATGTGCTGCTTGCTGTCTTAGTGCAAACTATGACAGTTAAATTGCTTTACTCTTTGTAATTACTGTAAAAATTGGTCCTTTAACATACCTGCTACACTGTATATCAACATTCTTAGACTTCATGGTAATAGTTGTACAATATGTTAACTTACTATTGCCAAACATCATGCTAGTAGAAGGCTTGCATCATATTGCAGATTACAGGCATTTACTATCTGGCTACAGGCATGTGTTTAACATGCACAGCAGGTGCCCATCAGCTTTGTACCACATAGCCCTGGCTGTACATGTTGCTTAATGATTCATTTATACACCATTCACTCTGTGTTTCACTGCAGCATCCGTACATGAAAATGTTCTGGAATCATATTATGATGCCTGAGTAAAGTGTGGCAGATGAAGTTTATTGACTATATACAAAATGAGAACTGTATCACACAAATAACAAACAGCTTTGTAGTGGAGACAACACTCCTGCCATGATCTACCAATCGATTTAGTGTTGGGGCCTGTAATACAGGTATGAGTAGCATTTCTTTCGGATGATGAGCTCCAGTGCATTTTCTCCATCTTTCAGAACATAATGAATGACCTGGTGTTTATAAAACTATGTAGTATACAAAAGAGGGTAGCATGGCATACTCATCATTATCTCAGGAGTACATAATTTTTTCTGAGCATGTCAGAAACATTAGGGCTCATGCTTGACAGAAAGTGGTTATAAAAAAATCAGACTGAATTAATGGTAAATCAAAATGCCAGGGGTGGCACCTAGAGCCAGTATCAAACTTGCGATGGATAAGAAGTTCTCACATTAATTGGCATGTGTCGTGTGTGGGTTTTATCCGCCAGGAAATAAAGTGTGAATAAGAATGTAAATGGAAGAAGCACAGAGGAATGGAGGCTGGGGCACCAGTGTGTTTATACACACACACAAACATACACACACACACACACACACACACACACACACACACACACACACACACACACACACACACACACACACACACACACACACACACACACACACACACATATGTATGTAGTTCGATTCACTGAAAATTATTTTCACTGAATTTCCAAACACTCACATCAAATTGCTGAAACCTCAAATCATTGAAAACTCATTCCACTGAATCACATTTCACATGAATGAAAGTGTGACACCCATGCTCTGGCCCAGCAACCAAGGAGCCTCAATCCTCACCACTAACACCAGTGAGGGGCATCTCATATAGGAGGAAAGGATAACAAATACACACAGTAAAGTGCAATTTCCCTTAAGAGCACACAGAGATCACAGTCAGTTCAGGGCTGGTTGGTCCCTTGCTCTCCAGGTCCCAAATAAGACTCCCCACTGGCACAGCTATACAGTTCAGATCTCAGCCTAGTGGGCAAGCTAAAACCTCCAGCACCTTTTCTGTCCAACCAGTGCTTCGTGTCACTGCCCAAGTAGCTGACACACACAGACACACACACACACATTGAGAAGAGTTTATACAACCACACAGACACTCCTGGGAAAGGCTGGCACAGGTTCATCAGCTGTGCCCCTTTTTCCCAGACGATACAGTAGTACCAGCTGTCACCAACCACTAATATTTATCAGCTACTCAAAGGCCCTTAAAAGGGTGTCCAAATATTACTGTGCAATATTATTATCCAATTGGTAGTATAGCCCAGGGCTAAAGCTATTAGAATGGCTTTGTACAATTTTACCAAAGGCATGCAAGTACTAGAAAGAGCTTAAATTATCTCTACAAAAACAGCCACAGTTGAAAGGGTTTAAAATATTTAATAATAAATAGTCAAAACACAAGACCATACTTTTACTACACAGTGCTATTCAAGAGATCAAAGATCACAGATAAATGCTTAAAATAATTTAGTTGTACAGTTCTGACATCACAGAAAAAACACTTAATCTAATCTTTCTAGTTTCTAGCTATTTCTAAGAGAAAACACAAGTCTAAGATAAATGTACATATAGAGTAAGACAGTGTTGGTGAGTGGGATGGTCAAGACAGAAAATGCTTAATGCTCTCTGATTCTCTCACTGTTTTTAAAATCACATTCTTGGTTCACATTACATCATTCTTCACACTTCCCTGGGTTCCCAGGCTAACAGAAACTACATTTACATTCTTCATCTTTGGGCAAGAACTAGAGCAATAAATGACATTTATGCATGCAAATTCTGGCCATTAAATCTGGCCTTAAAACAATAGGCAGGATGCCTCACTCTAGACTTACTGGCTCTGAGTTTTAACATCAAAGGGTCACAACATGCTTTACTTGGTCAGTAGAGTGCACTGTTGTTACATTTTCAGTTCCATATGTAACACTATTTTAATATTTAAGGCAACAAGCCTGTGGTTCACATTATTTACAGATGACAGAATTATCTCCAAAATTCTATCTGGCTAGGCTGGCAGCCTTCACCTATCTTCACCCAATCTTCACATACCCCCCCCCCCGGAGAACTCAAGCTAGTTTTTCAAGTGACCCTTGAGAAACTCTGCTTGAGGGAGTTAGGTCTATCTGAGTGTACCTTACCCCATTCCCTGTCTTGAGAGCCCATCTGCATTGACATTGCTAATCCCACTGTGGTGCTGCATGGGCATATCATATGCTTGCAACCCCAGGCTCCATCTTAGCAACTTGGCATTTTGCTGGCTGGCTCTGTTTAACCATATTAGGGGGTTGTGATCTGTTATACCAGTGAATTTCCTTCCATACAGATAAGGCTGAAGTTTCTGCAGTGCCCACATTATGGATATACATTCCTTTTCTACAGCTGCATAGCATTCCTCCCTGGGTTGGAGCTATGACTGAGATAAACCACTGGGTGCTCTTCCCCCTCTGAAAAAATCTGGCTAAGTACAGCCCCCACCCCATGATTTGAAGCATCCACCTGCACAACAAATTCCCTGCTGTAATTTGGACTGATTAACACAGGGGGTCCACCCAAAGCTTCTTTAAGCTTTTGGAAGGCCTGCTCAAATGCTGGGTCCACACTACCTTATTTGGCCTGTTCTTCCTTGTTAGGTCTGTGAGGGGAGCAGCTATGGTACTATAACTAGGGATGAACTTTCTGTAGTACCCTACTGTCCCTAAAAATGCCCTCACCTGCTTTTTAGTAACAGGTGCACAGCACGCCTGAATTACTTCCACTTTGGCAGATTCTGGCCTTATCTTACTACTCCCCACTCTATGTCCTAGGTAGGAGACCTCTGCCATACACACCTGACACTTGCTTGGCTTAATAGTCAACCCTGCCCTCTGTAGTCTGTCCAGCACCTCTCTGACATGTTGAAGGTGCTCTTGCCAGGATACAAGCCAAAAGGAGTCACCGAGCCTGACTTCTCTCTAGCACTGGGAGTCAAGGGCACCTGCCAGTAACCCTTGGTAAGATCAATGGTTGTAAGATACTTAGCCTCACCCAAATGCTCTAGGACCTCATCTGTCCTAGGCATGGGGTAAGCATCTGACTCTGTGTGACTATTTAATTTCCTGTAGTACACACAAAACCTAGTGCTGCCATCCTTCTTTGGCACCAGCACCACTGGGGAGTCTCAGGGACTGATGGACTCTTAAATCACCCCTAGTTCCAACATCTCCTGTACCTCCTCCCTCAGAGTCTGTTTGACTCTCTCAGGCATTCTATAAGGGACCTGCCTAATAGGCCTTTGGTGTCCTATATCCACCTGGTGCTGCCCCAGGTGGGCGCACCCTGGTTTCCCAGTGAACATGTCCCCACATTCCTGCAACACTGCTCAGGTTTCTCAAAACTGGGTAGGAGATAGCTGCTGGGACATTGCTACCCCTTCCACCAAGGTATGAGCCCAAGCCTCACTGAGGAGATCAGTCCCCAGATCTCCCTCAGACTGCTCTTGCAATCCACTGCAAATGCTCAGCACAAGGGCCTCCCTATCATGGTAAGGTTTCCTCATGTTAACATGGTACAATTATGTGCCCCTGCCTTCTGCCTAGCAGTTCCATCATGTAATTAACATATCTTACCTTTCTTACCACCTTGTAGGGTCCCTGCCAAGCTGCTTGCAGCTTGTTGTAATGGACAGGAATGAGACCCATTACTTGCTGCCCCACAACATACTCTCTAGCTCAAGCATTCCTGTCATACCATACCTTTTTCTGTTGTTGGGCTTCTGCCAGGTTCTACTGGGCCAAGCCCATGAGTTCCCTGAGCCTTGTCCTGAGGTTCAGGATGTATGCCACAACATACTCTTTGTGAGACTCACACTCAGCTTCCCACTCATCTCAATGAAATCTAGAGGTCCCCTCACCCTATGCCCATACAGCAACTCAAAGGATGCAAACCTGTGGATTCCTGGGAAACCTCTCTGTAAGCAAACAACAGATGGGGAAAATATTTGTCCCACTCACTCTTAAACTGATCTGCAAATGTCCATAGCATGGACTAGATTATAGAGTTTAACCTCTCAACAAGATTCTGGGGATGGTAGGGGGTGGTCTTCATGTGGTTCACCCCACAGGACTTCCACAGACAAGCCAGCAGTTCTGACATGAAATTGGCACCTCTGTCAGTCAGTATTTCTTTTGGGAAACCTACCCTGCTGAAAATCTCTAACAATGCATTTGCCACCTTCTCTGCCTCAATGGAGGACAAAGCTACTGCCTCAGGGTATTGTGTAGCATAATACACCACCACTAGGATATACCTTTTCCCTGTGGAACTTGGGGTACTCAGAGGACCCACAATAACCATAGCAACCCTCTAAAATGGCTCCTCAATCACAGGTAAAGGCATCAAAGGAGCTCTCACCTTGTCTCCTGCCTTGTCTACCTTTTGGCACTGCTCACAGGTCCTCAATACCCTGTTACAGCTCTGGAAATGCCAGGCCAATAGAAGTTCTGCATAATATGCCGCTTTGTACGTTTTATGCCCATATGACCTGCAAAGGGAATATCATAGGCTATGGCTAGAAGTGCCAGATGGTAGGCTCTAGGCACTACCAACTGCTGTACTCTCTCACCTTATAACCCTCCTTCAGGGGTCCACTCTCTGTACAGTCACCCTTTGTCCCAGTATACAGATTCCCCCTTTCCTTGAGAATCAGGTGCCTCCCTAGCTACCTGCCTCAGGCCTTGCAATGTAGGGTCTGAGAGCTGAGCCTGTCTCAACTCTCTCCTGGTAACCCTTCCCAGCTCCCCTTCCACAAGAAGTCTGGCATCCTCTGACAGTGGAGCCTCATTGTCAGTCTGGGTACTACTACTCACTTATACCTTTGCAGTCACTCTGTCTCAGGGAACATCAGTCCCCACAAGCAGCTGTAGCTCACCTTTAGTCTCACTGCTACAGGGTAGCTAATTCCCTGAATTAACCACCTCACCAGTCCTGGCTGCAAGTATGCAGTCTGTCTGGGTCTCCTCCAGGCTACTAGACGTACCTGCTTGTCTCCAAGCCTGACTGTGTGTAACTACACAAGCACAGGATATTGCACTATCAAATTCATTCCCTATCAGGACATCTGCAGGTATATCCTCAAACACACGTACTTGCTGGATTCCCCACCCTCCTAGTCAAGATGAACCCTAGCCAAAGGTATTTGGAGTGGGATCCTTCCTAAAGCCCTGACTGGAGTAGACTGCCCAGGCAAGTAGTGCTCCTCTGTAACCATTGTAGGCTTTACAATGGTTATATCAAAGGCTGTGTCTCTCTTGGCAATGGCCTCTTTGCCATTCACTACAATAGGATATAATAATGATAAGATAATAATGAAAATAATGATATAATAGGATACATCAGTCGCCCTGCTAGACAGGGGTCCAGGGAAGTAAATACTGTGGGAAGAAATAGTCAGAGAATTGTTATGGCTAGGCTTGCATAGGACCTAGGGCAGATAGCCTAGTACCAACCTATGAACATATAAACCTATAACCTCTGGAGGTAGTTTGGTACCCTTGTTGTCCCAAGATAACCTACTACTGGCATTTTGTCTTTCCCACTAACTGGCTCTCTCACCTTTTGTTACCCACCTTGCCTCTGTGGACACCTGTATGCCACATGGCCCCACTGGTTGCATTCAAAACATTTAACCCTAGCTCCTGGACATGTATATGGACTAGTGACTTCCCCTGCTACTTGTAGATTCTGTTGGGGAAGTCTGTGCTGCCCACCCTTGCTTCTTTTAGACCCATGAGCAGTACTGGAGGTCCCTTTCCTGTGCAGGGCTGTCCTGCTTGCCAGTTAAAGGTCTCCCTTCTTCCCCAACCATCTGAAGTAGCACATTGTATATCAGCTAACCAGATCCTCATGTCCTCAGGCAAAGTGCTAAGGGCTTGTTCCCTCACCAAAAGGTCTGCCAGCCCTTCAAAAGTGGTGACCTGACATCCACTCACCCACCTATGGAAATAAGTACCCATTTCAGCAACATATTCACACACACACTTTCATCTGCCTTGTGTCTATGCTCACAAAACTTTTTACTATATGTTTCAGGTGTTAGCTTAAACAATTCTAACAAGTGATTTTTAACAGCTATATAATCAAAACATGCAACGTCAGACATTTTTGACAAAACAGTTACAGCTTTGCCATTGAGTAAGGGGGTCAGCAACTGTACCCGGAGCCTTTGGTCAACACCATACTGTTTGCATACCCTCTCAAACAGATGAATGAAACAATCAAAACTATCCCCTTCTTTAAACTGTGGAAGAAATTTACTAACCGTTTATGCTTCTGGGGTCTAGTTACTCCCTTCCCCATTACCTCCATGACTCTGGTGAAGCGTCAGCCTCACCTTCTCATGCTGCCTCTGGCTCTCCTTTTCCTCAGTTTCCAGGTGTAGCAGTTTCTCATTCTCCTCAGCCTGCAAATGTTGCAGTTTCTCCTTGTCCTCACTCTCTAGATGCCTTACTCTCTCAGCTGCTTCTAGTTCCAAATGTTTGGCCTCCAACTCAAGTCTCTTTAGCCCCAAATGGATTTTTAAGTCCTCTGTAGAAAGGTTGAGCTGTCCATTCTCCGAGGGTATTATATTTACACTGTCAGTCTGATTGTCCTATTGGTTGCTGTTTTCTGATTCAGTTGTAACCAAGGCTGCAATCAGGTCTGCCTTAGTCAGGTTTCCATGCACCATTCCCCTAGCCTGGCACATCTCTGCCAGCTGGCTCCTTGTCAGCTTTCCATACTCCTCTGCTGACATGCTGCCTGCTCACCTGGACTAACTAAGCTAACAAAAGAAATAAAACAATTGTGAGCTGAACTCAGAGTATTTACTGTGTGGCTGATTTAGATTACAAAACACCTTCAGAGCTCACTGTACACCAGCTACAGGAATTCACTCCTCCCACACCACTACAAACCAATTAGTATTTGCCAACCAATTAATATGCAGTGTGGATATCCCACTACTGTCAAAAAATTAATATGTGATGCCCGAGTTCTGGCCCAGCAATCAAGGAGCCTCAATCCTCCCCACTAACACCAGTGAGGGGCGTCTCATACAGGAGGAAAGGATAACAAATACACACAGTAAAATGCAATTTCCCTTAAGAGCACACAGAGATCATAGTCAGTCCGGGGCTGGTTGCTCCCTTCTCTCCAGGTCCCCAATAAGACTCCCCACTGACACAGCTATAGGTTCCAGATCTCAGCCTAGTGGGCAAGCTAAAACCTCCAGCACCCTCTCCTCTCTGTCCAACCAGTGCTTCGTGTCCCTGCCCAAGTAGCTGAGACACACACACACACACACACACACACACACACACACACACACACACACACACACACACACACACACACACACACACACACACACACACACACAAACACTTTGAGAAGAGTTTATACAACCACACAGACACTCCTGAGGAAGGCTGGCACAGGTTCACCAGCTGTGCCCCCTTTTTCCCAGACTATACGGTAGTACCAGCTGCCATCACCCACTAATATTTATCAGCTACTCAAAGGCCTATAAAAGTGTGTCCAATTATTACTGTGCAATACTATTATCCAATTGGTAGTATAGGCCAGGGCTAAAGCTATTAGAGTGGCTTTGTACAATGTTACCAAAGGCAAGTACTCCAAAGAGCTTAAATTATCTCTACAAAAACAGCCACAGTTGAAAGGGTTTAAAAATGTATTTTTTTATTTTATTTTTATTTTACGTTTGTTAACAGGGCTGGTCCAACTGGATATATTTCATTTTCAGCAGAGGCCAGGGAGAAAAGCTCCACAGTGACATCAAAAGTTTATAATGCACAAATATAAGAGAAAAAAAATATGATAAAAATAATGAGAGAACACTATTTACAAAGTCATACTATTTAAGCAACACAATATTCAAAAATAATTACTTACACAAATATAAAGAAAAATTAAGTTAAAAATAATTAGAGAGCCTTAGCTAAAGAGAAGTATGCTAATTATGAAACACAAAACCTAAAAGGAATAAGACACTCTTACATTAAGATATGTGTGGTTGTTTACAATATGTTCACAGTTTAATTTATATAATAACAAATAGTCAAAACACAAGACAATATTTTTACTACACAGTGCTAGTCAAGAGTTCAGAGATCACAGAGAAATACTTAAAATAATTTAGTAATATAGTTCTGCCATCACAGAAAAATAATTAGTCTAATCTTTCTAGTTTCTAGCTATTTCTAAGAAAAAACATAAGTCTAAGATAAACTTACATATATAGCAAGACAGTGCTGGTGAGTTGGATAGCCAAGACAGAAAATGCTTAATGCTCTCTGATTCTCTGTTTTTAAAATCATATTCCTGGTTCACATTTCATTATTCTTCATGCTTCCCTGGGTCCCAGGCTAACAGAAACTACATTTGCATTCTTCATCTCTTGGCAGAAACCAGAGCAATAAAGAGCATTTATGCATGCAAATTATCTCCATTAACTCTGGCCTTAAAACAATAGGCAGGATGCCTCATTCTATACTTACTGGCTCCAAGTTTTAACATCAAAGGTTCACAACATGCTTTACTTGGTCAGTAGAGTGCATTGTTGTTACATTTTTTTCAGTTCCACATGTAACACTATTTTTACCATTTAAGACAATGGTTTATATTAATATTTACAGATGATAGAATTATCTCCAAAATTCTATATGGCTAGGCTGGCAGCCTTCACCTATCTTTACCCAATCTTCACAGTACGTACTGTTGGGCAAATAAAACATATACCACCACACCTCAACTATATCTATATATATATATATATATATATATATATATATATATATATATATATATTTATATATATATATATATATATATATATATATATATATATGGGCTCACTTTTGATCGACAAGCATTTTAGGTGGGGGCTTCACCCCCCACCCATGGGGGCTATATATCAACTCCGGGGTTGCATATATATCAACAACATTGGGGGAAGGGGGCGGGGAAGGGGCACTTCGAAAATGAAAGTCAAACCAAATGAACTGTCGACAAAATGAGTGCCAATCATATGAATATGGGGAGGATATAACTCCAGGATCGCACTACAGTGAGGACAAAGGCATATATGTTTTATTTGCCCAACAGTATTTACATTCAGTGAAATGAGTTTTCAGTGATTTGAGCTTTCAGCAAATTTTTGAGGGTGAAATGAGTTTTCAGTGATTTGAGCTTTCAGCAATTTTTTGAGGGTGAATTGAAATTCAATGAAATGAGTTTTCAGTGAATGAAAGTAAACCCATATACTGTATGTGTGTATATATATATATATATATATATATATATATATATATATATATATAGATAGATAGATAGATAGATACACACACACAATATATGGATTACCTTCACAAGCTTGAAGTTTTAAAAGATTGAAGTTTTGAAAGTTTGAATATTTTGCATGGAGATCACCATACAGATTGAAATGAGATATTTATTGTTTTCCTCATTGTAGTGTGATCTCGGAATTATGTTTATTTAGCAGGGTGTGTGTGTGTGTGGGGGGGGATAAAACTTAAAAAAATAAAATGTTTTTTTAAATTTTTTTTATTACAATTTCAAAGTTTCAAAACTCCGATCTTATAGTCCTGACTCTTTGCAGTTCGAAGTTTTGAAACTTCAAGCTTGTGAAGTAGATGTGTGTGTGTATATATCATATATATATATATATATATATATATATATATATATATATATATATATATATATATATATATATGATATTGTGATAACTAGGAGGATATTGTGATGACAAGGAAGAATGTTGAAGAGAACCTGGATTACCTATGTGGAGTCTTAGGCATGGATAAGCATGAGTTTTCAAGGAAAAAAGTACATATTATGACCAATTTAATAGCAATAGATGGAGGGTATGCGAAACATAACCAGGCTGCTGAATTATTTACACATTTTCTGACAGTAGTCGTTAACCTGCACAACAATCTACTAGTGAGTCTCTTGATTATATTGCATCAATTGAATACATTGTTGCAAAATGGGCCTGCATGTAAATGAATGCAAGACTGTGAACATGTCTTCAAGGAAATCAAGAAACGTGTCATGCCATATGAATAGTTTACCTGTTTTGATGCTTTGCTCTATCTTTGTCTATAAGACTGGTATGTGAAATTTCATCTTATAGAATCTATGATCATCTCTCACATGAACTCTAAAAAAAGTGCAAACAGACTGGCAGCTTTTACTTTACGGTCACTGATTATTACTGAGTAAAAGTATGGACAAGTTAATTAAAGAGGCCCTTGGCCTAGTCTTAGGAAAGCAGAAATTCAACCACAACTGATAAAGAAAAAGGTTTATGGTGTTTTCAAATCACAAGCTGCTGATAGCCATAGTCAACACAAAAATGGTATCCATAATGACTGCAGATGGATTGCAATGTTGATGACATCATGGAAAAAAATACATGGAAATACAAACCAACTCTCACGAGTGTTTTATGAAAAGCTTCGACAGCAAAAATCCATGTATCCAGTGGATGTATCCTGCACCTAATTAATTGTGCAGTTTTGTCTAAACAAATATTGTTATGCAAAGACTCCTTGGCTTTACAGGTATAAGGATTACTTGTGAGAAGATGGCCTAGAAATGATACCAATATCCAACATTTGATACTAGGAAGGAGCACCTATCTGTCCATGAAAGAACATATTTATGTGGCTACAGAGTGGTAATTCCAGGTAAGGTCCATTCCAATATTCTTATTGTACACATAGGGTACACCACAGTACAGCTCAAATGATGTTCCATATTGAAAGTGTCATATGATGGCCTGACATTATAAGAAATGGAAATCTTATTCAAAAGATGTGCTGTATGTCAAATGTTTCAAAACGTATTTCCACCAGGGGTAGTTGTGCATCTGTAATGATGACATTTTACACCATGTAGGTGTTCTCATAATTGTTTTAAGGGTTCTGTCAATGACTTAGGGTTGCCAAGTGTAGTGAATGAGCAATCAGCCATCAAAGCTGCCTGAAATAATTTGTATTGAGTCAATGATGCATGCAATGATGACATCAGGATTTATTGTACTGTTTGCAGATGATGGTTTTAAATGAGCAAATTCTTAGAAAGGATGTTCAGTAGTTTATATCAGAACATTTTAAGACTTCATGAAGCAAATGTAAATTAACCATTTTCCATACACACCTCACTATGCAGCTATGAAATGGTGGCTACAATATTTGCACAAACCTTCAGAAAGTTCTGTGAAAGATCTTGGATGTTAATCTCCTAAAGCATACAGCACATAATTTACATTTTATTTTACTACAGTGGTAACTATGCTATTCCCAATATTTCATCAGCAATGTTACTACTGAACAGGAATTTCTGCTTCCAATTAGACTTAGTGATATGATATGGAAACAGGTGATCGCAGAGAACAATTGTAGCAAATAAATTTTATTTAAAACAAAACAGCAAGTGTTGGAAAGATACTATAGGACTTAAAAATGGTAACTATGCTGAAACATTTCAAAAACTTGGATTTTAATGTACATTCTTGCAAGGAACATGGCATTGTTATAGAAGTTTAGTTCAGCTAAGAAACACTCAACAACAAGATGGTTTAGAAATAGTTATGCGTATCTGAATTAACAAGAACATTTGGAAGAACAATGCAATGCAATGGAAACAATGATAGCCTATTTCTCTGTTCTGACAGTGAAACTGGATTAAGGAAACTGTGCTCCAAGACAGACACTGGACTTGACCATTAACTAATAAACTATGGATAACAGAAACAGTTCCAGAGAAATAACTGTCCCTTGACCATTAACTAATAAATTATGGATAACAGAAACTTTTCCAGAGAGATAACTGTCCCATTTCCTGTTTCAAGAGGGATGAAAATTAAAGTTGTTCTGCACCATTAAGTGAATAGCATACAGGCATTGTGTTGTTTGCAACATAAGTCTCTGAAGAACCTATCCAAGGTCATATACCAGTCTCAGTGAGACCACTCAGAGATGCTCTCTTTAGCATCTAATTAATGCTCTGTGTAGATATAGGCAAAACTTCTGAAGGATGAAATTGCATGTTGATTAGGGAAAAATGTTACAGGTGATATCAAAATGAGTATCACAATTTCTTATTTATGAAAATATGAGACACTACAAAGCAATATAGCTATTCTTTGGTTTGTGATTCTGAGAAAAATATTATGAATGATTTAGTATTTTATGTGGTGTTCAAGGAATTTAGCTCAAAACCAATAATGCAGTATCAGCTAGAACCCCTGACTATCTAGTAAATGTGTAATGAAGTTACGCTATTAGGTAACAGGCTTGTTGCTAATGTTCATGTTAATGGTTTCTGTTCTTCATTAAAAATAAGAATAGAAGGAGCCATCCCTGTGGTACAGAGAGATAAAGCCCCAACTACAATTTAGTGGACCCAGGACTGACTAGTGGTCTGGTTAGTGGAAGAACCAGTAAAGCTGTGTGACTAGCTCCAATTCTCAGGGGAGGGAGACAGTTAGATTCATTGAAGTCACAACACCCATCAGGAGAGTAGGTGTTTTGCATACATCAAAGTGGACCGGAGACAGTTTTTTGTCCATACTTTCTACAGATCTACCAGTATGGTAAATATATAATGTCAGGTAGCTTTCATGAGTAGGACACTGGGAGTGGACATTAACAGAGGTAATGTATTGTAGGCCATTATAGTGATGTGAGCTTGCATATGAGTTGCCATGAGATCTAGTAGATTAGAAAATCTCTCTGTTCACCCCTTTGAAGATGGAGCTGCTGAGTAGTTCACCACTCAGGGGAAAATTATGGGTCAGTTCATTAATATGAATGGACACCTATTTGGGATGGCATTAAGTAAGACTCTTGGGCACTTGGAATATGGATAACCAAGTAAGGATAGTAGAATTGTGGGGGATGATGGACCAGACCTTCATTCATGGCTGTCTTAATAGCAGCAAATCTTCGACTGAGTACTTGCCCAAACACTCGGCCATTATGGATTTGGCACCAGAATGGTAATCTCCACTGGAGAGATGACATTGCATTTGCACAGCAGTTTGTGGTCTGAGGGCTGATTTATAATACGGAAAGACTGCATGAGGTGAATGAAACAGATTTGATTTCAGTAGGCATGAGTGGGCAAAAGGAATAAGAAAAGATGGAAAAAATGGATTATACACATATTTCTGTGGAGGGATATATCAGCACACATGATGCAGATTGTATCACAGATGTGAAGTCAGCTTTCCTACACTTCATCGAGGCATCCCCTGTTGAACTGCTTTTATATGATCTTTTTTTTGTCTTAGTTCATTAAAGGATTGCTAGTTTATATGGAGTGACCAGGCATTGCACCATAGAACGGAAACCTATAAAGTCTACTAAAAGGTCACATGTACAGCAGTTCCCATTACACATATTATTTAAGCATTACTGCTGCAATGTTATGTTGTTCAAATACATGTAACAGTGAAGATGAGGGAAATAAAAGAAAAAAAAAACATAAGTTAATGCTTTTAATGTAATAACTGTAACATAACAAGTTAATGTTACCACTCGGACCACTCAGACTTTTTTTGTATTACACTAATCTCTTCTTCAAATTTGCTACAGCACATGCTTAGGAACAAAAATTCAAATTATTTGATGATGTCATCAATAGTGCCATCATTTCCCAGATCTAGATTCGAGAATTTATTCTTTCCATTTGGTTATCTTGGTTGAGCATTCATATAATCTACATGGATTTATTCTCAGTAGTATTCTTCCAAAGACATGCTGCATAGTCTGAATAGGTGCTTTTAAAACTGTCCCTGTTGTGTGAATATTGGAATTTTTTTTGTACAGGTTACCCTTGTAAAAGAGATTTTGACCAAAAAACTCTACTACAGTATTAGAAATGATCTATTAGTTAATTAAAACACCCAGTAAATACCCTGTTGTCCTCAAAACAGTCTGCTATCCTAATCAAACTTTCTTCATTTTTTCTTGATCTATTCTTTCCTCACTTTTACCTTCTTTTATTTTAATTTCATGTTTTCTTATTTGGTCAGTAAAACCACCATTGCCTCCATGCTTTTTTTTTAAATCTCGTCTCTTTTATTGTTTTCTTAGATTTTTAGATACTTGATCTGTGTCTTGTCATCCCTTTAACTTAACATGTGTTCCTTTCCAAAGGGGACATTAATTGCATAACAGTTCATTTATTGCTGGAAATCAGGTCAACGCATCTTGTTCACTGGTGGGCTGATTATTGTCTTATTACAGCACACCAGCTCCCACATTCCTAAACATTATATCCCCAGGGCAAGATGCTACACTGAGCTATCCAGCATTCTTAGAACAAATGTAACTCACTGTGACATATTGCCTTGAGTGTATATCATTTTAGAATGAAGAAGGTGCAATAGAATGCATTAGCAATATTTGTTTAACTGTTCTCCTGTACTTTACCTTACTAAGTATTAAAAACAAACATAGGCATCCTGTGCAGCATGTTGAGAAGACCTATGTATATAAAACATGTTAAAGCATCAAGATTATGGAAAATACAGTGTGAAGAACTTTTGTAGATGCATTGTTTGTATAATAGTAATATTATGAATCTGAAATAAATGACATCAGATTTGGAAAATGCATGTCTGGTTCCATGTAATCTGTGAATTGCTACATACAAAATACTGTCTGATATCTTTACATGAAACTAAAACACTTTGACCATGAGAATTTTTAAAGCTGTAAAACATAACAAAAATAACCCAATACTATAATAGTTTTTAAAACTACATGAGGGTAAAACAAGAAAGTTAATATTCCTTATAATAGATCAGTTTTATATAGCAGAACAGAGTAGATTAATTTAATTTAGAGAGAAAACGAAGAAGCGTAGTACATCATCACCTATGATATCTTGTTCCCTGGAGGATTAAACAGGAATATATAATAAGAATTATTTAATGGTTTGTTTTCACTACATGTGCAGAGTTATATAAAATGGAATTAGCATGCCTTTTGTGCTTTTAAATTACATTTAATTACTAAAATTTAATAGGGAGTTAGTGTTGGAAACTTTAGAATTACTTGAAAGGATGCTTGCAGGAAATGAAAAATAAATGTAGAAGCACATATGTAATTAAACACCTTAATTTTTAAAACTGTTAATTGTTTAATAATACAGACTATGCAAATTTGCTTGAATATGACTTTGTTTTAGAAATGCAGAACTGAAGTGTTAGGGTAAAGTGAGCAATCCAAATCCAAGTGTGTGACCCTCCAGTGGCAATGAAACGAAAAGCAGAGATTCAAAGGAACTTCAAATAAGATGCATTCATAAAAAATAATAAAGTTTATTCCAATGAGTGAGCTTTGCCAAAGGCTTCTTCAGACTCTTAAAACAATGAATAAAACTGTTTGAATCATTTTTAAACCATCCTTAAGCTTCCTATTGGACATTACAAATTGATATGTCACATGTTATCTTGTCTTAAAGGAACAGATACTCAAAAAGTTAACATAGTTAAATGCAACAATATTTAGAAGGAATACTTCCATCCAAATATACAATTAATGATCAGAATGTCCATGCAAATAAGTAAAAAATATGCATATACCCTAATACATTCTAAAAAATAAAAGGAGCATTGTGCTTGGTCCTATATCATTCTACAATCATTAAAAAACTGTTGCTACATTCATTAAAAACCCTGAACATTCTCTCTCCTCATGGTGTTAAAAACATTAAAATCCTTAGATAAACAGCAAGTTTTATCGCGTTTCAATATCTAGCATCTCTACTAAGATAGTGGTGTGTCGAATGCAACTTTGCATATATCAGGTTAAAAAATTAATATAGCGAGAACTCTGTACTAAAAATGTAAGCGTACCTTTACCACAAAACAACATAGCGAATATAATGTATTTCGCGATGTGCCTCATCAAGGAGTCAGACCTCATCATATCGGTGAAAGGCTGTTGTCCAAGATTAAAAAATTCCACAAATAGGAACCTCTTAGATTCCACGTAAAACAAACTGTTTACAAGTTGTAAAGTGCCGTGTGCTGTAGGAACTCTGAATGCAATTGAGTACAACCTAACTTCATGTGCTATGGTAACTCAACGTGCGGTGAGCACGTTCTAAGCATCTAAGTACTGAACAACAGAAACAATGTTTAAGTTTCTAAGAAAAAAAGGTGAGCCTATATTCGTGCTGTCCTATGCCTAAAATAGACAGTATTTGTAAGCACGATTATGCCCTAGAAGCATATATTGATCACAAAGTGTCACTATTTAAAACAATGAAACGTGTACATATTAATGAGTACACTTATTAAAGTGTTCGCTGAACATGGCAGAGATGGCATTAACTAATACAAAATAAAAGATAAAAACAGATAAATAGTGGAATGCTAGGCGTAACACATAAAAATTGACACAATAAAGCTTGAAATTAGCACAAAGCACACATATAATAATACCTAAGTATAAAGCTCCATAGATGATAGGGTCCCTAACTAGTAAAAAGCAACTACTTCCATGTACATAGTTGGTGCTAAATATAACAACATTCTAAGTTAAAAAGGTCAAATAAAAATGTGAAGAGATAAACAATCCGCAACAATACTAAGCCTGTACCTAATGATAAAACAAAACTATCTATTGGTGTATGTGGTACCTAGCTCAGTCCGAAAATAAATTCCAGCTACAGTGAACAAATATATAGACGATATGCATGCTTGTATATACATGTGTATATATTTTACACACATGCATGTGTAAACTATGCCCAATAACCACTAATATATTGAGGTGGTGATAGGAGGGGATGAAAAACATACTAGTATGTGAGGTATGGGCTCAGAAGTAAGGCTAAAACAAGAAAGCCGAACATATCCAAAGGTCCATCAGTTCCTGGGATTTGATACTAAGAACACATCTACTTGTGGCTATAAAGCTCAGAACATTAATACTATGAAAATAATTATATTCAGTCTACAAGGACTGATTCTTACACTGATTTACTATAAGAGTGACATCAATACGTAGTTTTAAAATTACCTTACTACTCTATTTAGGTAATAGTAGGTTAAGTCATCTTCGTAGTCTTCTACTTCTTAAAAATGGTTTGAGTTGCACTTTATCATTAAGCCCTGGTGACCTATCAGACCTTAGTCTGATAATCCAACGTGTCTCCTGTTCTAAGGTTTTGTTGATTAGATCACCACCTCTAAAACCCACGCTGACTTGTTCAATAACACAAAATTTAAAATTATGATTGGTGCCTGCTGTTGTATTGTGTCTAGCTAGGGCATTGGTCTCAGTACCTATCCTAATGTGGTAAATATGTTCCCTAACTCTTTCCTTAAGTGATCTATTGGTTTTGCCAATGTAATAGCTTTGCAGGTTATACAGGTGGCCATGTATACCACATTCTTACTTTCACAGTTCGTGTTAGTTCTGAAGTTATATGTGCGTAGCGTAACAGGATGCTCAAAAGTGGTATCTTTATTAATGTAGATGCATTGATTACAATGACCACAGGGTACTGTGTTTCTATCATTTATTGGTCTACTTTTCCCGGGATGTTTGGGTCTACATAAAATGCTTCTTAAATTCTGATGATTCTTGTAGGTTATACGTGGTATTGGTCCTACTACCTCATTGACATCCCTATCGGATTTCAGTATTCCCAGTGTCTATCCAGGGTTTTTTCACCTCCAAGTTCATTTTACTGAAAGTGAGGTTGGTTCTAATTTCAGTTTTTAAAGGCTTCGGACTCTTCATACTACCTTCATGTGCCATAAAGTAAGGTTTAGCAGTACTCGTTCTTAGACGCTCCACAGTTCTGACCATTTCTAATATTTCATTTTCTTTATAGCCCCTTTCTAGAAATCTATCCTTCATGTCCTCTATTTCTTTCTCATAGAACTCTTGTTGTGGGTTCAACCTTGATACTCTCATGAATTGTCCTTTAAAGACATTTTGGAATACATGTACAGGATGCATACTGTTTCTGTGTAGTATGTTGTTTCTTTGGCAGGCTTTCCTATGAATGGTTGTATTAATAAGGCCATTGGACATCCTGAATACTTCCACATCCAAAAATGGTATAGTTTCATCTGAAAAATTCATGGTGAATTTTAAAAAATCCGTAGTGTTATCCAAATAAGAAACGAAATTCTTTAAAGAGGGTTCATCACCCAACCAAATAAGGAAGAGGTCATCTACAAAGCGGCAATACATACCAACAAATTCATTGAAAAGTGGATGGTCATATAAGTGAACATCTTCCCACCTAGCCATCACAAGGTTGGCGTAACTATTAGCACAAGATGTGCCCATAGCTACGCCATCCTTCTGTAAGAATATGGATTCTTGAAAAGCAAAAGCGTTGTTAGTCAAGACAGTCTCAAGTAACAGAGTTATAAGATCAACTTTTTTATCCGAAAAGTCGGAGTGTATCTTCAAATATTCTGTTAACATTCTTATTCCTGTGTCATTAGGAATAACAGTGAATAAACTGACTATGTCTAGTGTCACAAAAAAGTAATGTTGCTGTTCACCTAAAGGTCGAGTTTGAGAGTATAAATCTAAAAGAAACTGTTTGCTATCTTTCAAAATATTCCTATTGTCATTGACTAAAGGTCTTAATACACTTTCCAAGTAAATAGATAAGGGTTCAGTGACCCAACCTTGCCCTGCAACAATGGGTCTGAGTGGTGGATCTACGCTGTTTTTATGGACTTTGGGGAGTCCCTGTATAATCGGGATGATGGGGTTGTTCACCTTAAAGTACTCATAGAGTTGTTGAGTTATGTCCAGAGACATAACTAAGTCATCCAAGGTATTATAAACACTGAACACCATATCTATTAAATTGTCCTTAGTTAGTATGGAGTAAGTATTGCTGTCATTTAACATTTGAAACATTTTGTTAGTGTAGTATATATCATCCATGATGACCACGGTGCCACCTTTATCAGCTGGTCTTATTATTATAGAGCTATCATCTTTGAGTGAATACAATGCTTGTCTCTGCTTATAGTTCAAATTGCGTCCATGTCTTGAAGGTGTTTTCTCCTGATAGCATTTGTATATGTCATCTTCCACTACATTGCCAAACACTTCAATTGTTGGGTGAAGTTGAGGCACGTAAGTGCTGTTAGGACGGTGCTTATTCTTAACTGAATTGTCATCAAACTGTCCAAACTCTAGCCTTAGTTGTAAATTACGAATGAACATTTTGGTTTCTATAATAGTGTCCACTAAGTCACTGTTCTTAGTGGAATGAAACTTAGTCCTTTATTTAGGACTTGTTTCTCATACTCATTTAAAACCCTGCGGAAAGGTTCATGATCAATGATTCTGCCTCCCCACATTTTCTTTATCGTGGGGCCTACTTGTTCCTGCTCGCCTAACGATCCTTTCCTCTTCTGTCTCCCCTGCTGGTTGACCTTCTTTTGTCCAAAAATGATTTTGTGCTATGGGGAGGGGGCAGGTAATATATTTGTATTCACAATAACACTATTTGTTTTGGTCTTACCACTGCTGCACCTGACCTCTGTACATCCGTAATGCAGCCTATCAGACCTTCACCTACAACAGTACTGTTAACTCTCCCATTTCCTTGTGTCCTGTTAGGGCTTACATTGTCCGTTTCTAGATTATTGTTTGCTGTGACTGGTTGATCAGATTCTGTGGTTACACTGGTACCTAAAATGTCAGTGATATCACTCTGCTTATTGTTTAAATCAATTCTATTAAATGATCTACTTTCTGAAGTATCACTGCGTGGATGTCTATCAGGATTGATTATAGGTGTGCTCAGTGTGGCATTCACAAAATTGTTACCTATTCTACCTGGAGGCCTGCGTGAGGCATTTGAGCCCTGACTATAGTGTAAATTTGGATTCATTTCCCTAGGCCAGGTGAATACATTGTTGTTCTTAAAATCTCTTACATCCCTGGTAATCTTAGCTTTCTTTTGGTCTAGCAACCGTTTCTCAAAAACAAAACATCTTCAATTACTTTCCCTAATTTTCCCATGCACATCTCATTGTTAGCATATTTACTTTCAAAGTCTTTAAACAAGTTATTTACAGTCAATCTCAGTCTCTCCTCTTCAGGCAGATGAAACTCAATTAAGAGTTTCATATAACTAAAACTCAACTCCATGTTGAGTTGCTGCCAGCGATATAGTAAGTCTGGTAATGAGGTACCAGATGTAGGCATCTTCAGTACGCGTGGTCAGCGAGGTATAATCCGGTTTTTCAAACAACTTTCAAAATAATGTCTTTGAACTTGTAGTTTAACCAATTTACCGAAAACATACTCTAAATCTTGTAAGTCTTTAACAGAATCCATAGTACTCACATCAGTTCGAGTGACTGTCCCTCCATCAACAACTGGATTAAAATCCAATAATGAATTGATACTTCCAGATACACAAGTCTTAAATCTGTCAAGGACATTAGAAGTATGTTCCAGAACGCGTGGTACATATGGTAGTTCAATGTTTATGCTGCTTGTCGCCATCCTTACTTCCTGCAGCACTGACCAAATAAATAATACAACTCAAAAGCCAAATGCAGTGCTGCTATCAGTTGAGGCAGGAGACTCACGTAAACATAAAAGAGAGCAATCCAAATCCAAGTGTGTGACCCTCCAGTGGCAATGAAACGAAAAGCAGAGATTCAAAGGAACTTCAAATAAGATGCATTCATAAAAAATAATAAAGTTTATTCCAATGAGTGAGCGCTTTCGCCAAAGGCTTCTTCAGACTCTTAAAACAATGAATAAAACTGTTTGAATCATTTTTAAACCATCCTTAAGCTTCCTATTGGACATTACAAATTGATATGTCACATGTTATCTTGTCTTAAAGGAACAGATACTCAAAAAAGTTAACATAGTTAAATGCAACAATATTTAGAATATAGCCTTACTTCTGAGCCCATACCTCACATACTAGTATGTTTTTCATCCCCTCCTATCACCACCTCAATATATTAGTGGTTATTGGGCATAGTTTACACATGCATGTGTGTAAAAATATATACACATGTATATACAAGCATGCATATACGTCTATATATTTGTTCACTGTAGCTGGAATTTATTTTGCGACTGAGCTAGGTACCCCATACATCAATAGATAGTTTTGTTTTATCATTAGGTACAGGCTTAGTATTGTTGCGGATTGTTTATCTCTTCACATTTTTTATTTGACCTTTTTAACTTAGAATGTTGTTATATTTAGCACCAACTATGTACATGGAAGTAGTTGCTTTTTTACTAGTTAGGGACCCTATCATCTATGGAGCTTTATACTTAGGTATTATTATATGTGTGCTTTGTGCTAATTTCAAGCTTTATTGTGTCAATTTTTATGTGTTACGCCTAGCATTCCACTATTTATCTGTTTTTATCTTTTTATTTTGTATTAGTTAATGCCATCTCTGCCATGTTCAGCGAACACTTTAATAAGTGTACTCATTAATATGTACACGTTTCATTGTTTTAAATAGTGACACTTTGTGATCAATATATGCTTCTAGGGCATAATCGTGCTTACAAATACTGTCTATTTTAGGCATAGGACAGCACGAATATAGGCTCACCTTTTTTTCTTAGAAACTTAAACATTGTTTCTGTTGTTCAGTACTTAGATGCTTAGAACGTGCTCACCGCACGTTGAGTTACCATAGCACATGAAGTTAGGTTGTACTCAATTGCATTCAGAGTTCCTACAGCACACGGCACTTTACAACTTGTAAACAGTTTGTTTTACGTGGAATCTAAGAGGTTCCTATTTGTGGAATTTTTTAATCTTGGACAACAGCCTTTCACCGATATGATGAGGCACATCGCGAAATACATTATATTCGCTATGTTGTTTTGTGGTAAAGGTACGCTTACATTTTTAGTACAGAGTTCTCGCTATATTAATTTTTTAACCTGATATATGCAAAGTTGCATTCGACACACCACTATCTTAGTAGAGATGCTAGATATTGAAACGCGATAAAACTTGCTGTTTATCTAAGGATTTTAATGTTTTTAACACCATGAGGAGAGAGAATGTTCAGGGTTTTTAATGAATGTAGCAACAGTTTTTTAATGATTGTAGAATGATATAGGACCAAGCACAATGCTCCTTTTATTTTTTAGAATGTATTAGGGTATATGCATATTTTTTACTTATTTGTATGGACATTCTGATCATTAATTGTATATTTGGATGGAAGTATTCCTTCTAAATATTGTTGCATTTAACTATGTTAACTTTTTTGAGTATCTGTTCCTTTAAGACAAGATAACATGTGACATATCAATTTGTAATGTCCAATAGGAAGCTTAAGGATGGTTTAAAAATGATTCAAACAGTTTTATTCATTGTTTTAAGAGTCTGAAGAAGCCTTTGGCGAAAGCGCTCACTCATTGGAATAAACTTTATTATTTTTTATGAATGCATCTTATTTGAAGTTCCTTTGAATCTCTGCTTTTCGTTTCATTGCCACTGGAGGGTCACACACTTGGATTTGGATTGCTCTCTTTTATGTTTACGTGAGTCTCCTGCCTCAACTGATAGCAGCACTGCATTTGGCTTTTTGTGTTAGGGTAAAGTGTCAATAAAAAAGAATGCACTATGCAAAATATTATTTTATGCTGCGAGTGATCTGATCTGTTCTGAAAAAAAATGACACACACAATCTCACACCAAAGTGTCAAAAAACATTTCATGATAAATATTGACTTGTAATAGTTTTGTGCATCTTTTTAAGAGAATTGGTTGCATTGCTTTGATATGACCTTTTTGAAAATATTGCACTAAAGAACTTAGGAGGTTTTAAAACCCTTAGTTCTTTCTCATGCAGTTACACGTGGATCCTTAAGGCTGAAACTTTGAGGGTCTTTCCTTAAGGCTGATGCTGTGCCTTGTAGTATCTCATAGTCAACCTATTGTTTTGTATTGCTTTCTTCTATTTAATACTTTTTGAAATATCAACTATTTTCTTAAGTGAATGATAAAAATAATGCACATTACAGAAGTCCATAGCAAATCAAAGGGCAAAGGTCAGGCAGCCTGCATTGAACTGTAAAGACAGCAAAAGAAACAGTGCACTATTGTGTACAGGTGCACTTACCATGTAAGCAAATGAAATGGAAATGCTGCAGATGCAAGCATAAAGCCAATAACGTAATCTGTGAGTGACTAATATTTCAAAAGGATGTGGACACACTGAAGCAGCTCTGCCCAATGCATACTTAAATGTACACTGACCAGACAGTGGACTGTAATCAGTGTTTAAATATGATTACTGGCATACCATGGGCAGCTGAGGCAGCACCAGCCATAACTCAAGACACATACTTCGGTCCCCTCAGATGTAACTATTGTACATCTGCCTGACCTGCAAGAAGCAGTATAACTGTTTTCATTTAGATGGCTGCACTCTCAACAGACACTGATGGTGATTCAAAGTGTTACTGGGCAATGTATATCACTTAAAACTGGGATAGTCACGATGGTGACTGCTCTTATTAGAGAAGCTTTTTAAGTGGTACATTGGAGACATGACTGGAACACCCCTTTCCTCAGCAAGTTTTGCCCTCATTTGCTGCAGTGCTTGATGCCTCTTGAAGAAGCATGTAAGTAAACCCCTGACTCATGTAGAAAAAAACCTGTATAATTCCAAGCTTTTATGGGGATAACTAGACAACCAGGCATCATTGGTAGAACAGATCCCACTGATACCCCTAAACAGATGCCTGACAATGATGACGACGATTATGTCTACTTCTTCACAAAGGGATGCCACTATATAAATGTGGAAACAGTGTGCGACTACACCAGATGTAAACAAGTCTCCATGGCCATCTTTCTGAAGGCTGCAGTGATGACAATACCTGGAACCCTGCCATCTATGTGCCCCTGCAGTTGCTTGCAGAAGAGGTGTAGAATGATACAACTCTGACTTCAGCCCAGGAGACCCAATTTTACTAGCATCTCAGGCTTATGCATTACAGACAGGGAGGATGAGCATGGTTGTCCTGGAAGAGTGAACTTTGTGGCTTGTATCCAGCTTGTGCCACTGCTCTGCTGACAGGGCCTTGGCTGCTAAGAAAGGAACATCATGATGCAGAGAGCTGTTGTCATCCAGGCCAGTGATGGTTGCCATTGTCATTGCATGTGGTGGAGTATGCTTTCACAGATTAAGAGATACAGATGTTCACTGCAGTGAAGCAAATACTTATGTCACTACCAGGGGCAGGATTAGACCATAGACCATACAAATAGAAAAACATGTTGTTGGCAGTATGTCAGCTATAGCACAAAGCAATCCTGTGGTTGCCTAGATGACTGTCCCTCTCAGACTAAATATGTCTGATTGATGAGAGGCTTGATAGTTAACAAGCAGGGGTGCAAAATTGTGCCCACACAATGAGAAACACATTGATTCTGCAGCTCTTTATATAAAGTAAGTCTAGAATGTAAACACTGATTCAGGTTTGAATACATTAATATAAAAGTGCAAGCATGAAACAATTAAAACTGCAGAGAAATCACAAGGTACATGCACATGCACAGGTGATTAGATAATCTATGCAGTCATTTTTCAACAAAAAGAACTGGTACCATGACAATGGAAACAGAAAACAGAACATGTACATCGCTACGTATCATGCCTGGCCCTTCGGTGGTAGTATCAGTGCTCTTTATTGTGTCATCTGTAAGGTGACTCTGGTCTGGAACATAACAAAGATCTACCATGCCTTGAGAAATCTGCAGGAATTATGCCTTCAGTAGCAGTATGAAGAAGATGTAAAAAGAGCAACCCAGCTGCAGGGGAAAATATGTGAGGCCATAGTTACGGTGTGTTAAAGCTGACTGGATTTTCAGCCAGTGCAGGTTTGTGAGATGCTCATATACGTACAGTCTGCTGTCATGTGTAGAAGATGATGGTTTTGAATCAGTGCTACCCGCATTGTAACTAGTTAGGCAACAGCAATTCAAAATGTATTCATACATGGGTACAAAAGCCATTGTAAGTTTTACAGTGATGGCATGCACAGTGGTATTGTCAGCCTTATAGGAAGCAAAAGAATTAAATCCACAGGTGTTGGATTCAGTAAACACACATTGTGTTCATCCTCAGTAGGCATGGCTGGCTGCAGTGGGGACACAACTGTGAAGGATGTTGTAGTATCTGGAAGAGAAATGGCAAAATTCAGATTATCTAAAGAACAACTGTTCAAAGAATAATATGACGGCTGTCACAGCAGTGACTATTCCTGTATCTGCTGCAACAGTGCTATTGATGTTTGAACCATTTGACCATGTGCTGGTGCCACACTAGACAGACATACTTTGTGGTCCATGCATGAAGGATCTTCAGCAGATGTGAGTGCATGATACAACAATAGAAGACATGCAGTCTGCTGGTGCATACATGGTGTTGCGTGCACCACCCCAATACAGATCTCTAATTTGTGTGCTTCACAAATATCAGTGCCTCCCAAAAGAAATACGTCCAGCTTGGGAATGAGGCTAATAAGTAACAGCTTATTCGATGCCAGGGAAATGGATCCTAATGTCCCCACCTTGATGATCCCTTCCACAGAGATTTATTCTGAACTTTTTTATTTTTTTATTTCCACAATACTTAATATCATTAGCGCATCTTCAGCATTCATTAATGAGGCACCCATATCCCCAAGAGTGTGCACATTTCTAGTCACCTTATTCCAGCCAAAGACATATAACTCATTTTATCCATGCATTATATCTATACCATCTACTACACAATGATTCTAAGAGTATGTCATTTTTCTCTTCAGTAAAATTATTAACACACTTTATTTGAGACACACATGGATCAAAATTTTAAATTTATCAGATATATAAACTTTACTTCAACAATACATCTATGCCCTGACATTACTGTGTGTACATTAGTTTGTTTATACTTCCCAAACACCTCAAAATGATCAATCTAATTAAGTGTATATGTGTATGTCTAAAATTGTACAGCTAGGGTATACTCCATCAGTAATGAGGTTTAAATTATTTTATAATCACATGCATATTCCAGTAGGCTAATGCCACACAATGCTACTGAAATACAAATAATAAAATTGTATGCACTGAGACACCACAACATAGTTATTTAGCAGCCTTGACATGGTTGCGCATGTTGCTGAGATACATTACAGTGGTGCATAGCATAACACAGCATAACTAGCATCACTACTAGAAGTAGGATAGCATCAGGACATGATGGCCTCAGAAATGAGAGGAATGGTAGATGCTTTGCTGGTAGTTCAAAGTCAACATGTTGTGCATCTGACATATGCATTCATATGCCTATTCAAAAGCCAAAAATTTATGACATACTTGCTACATGATGCACAATGTTCTTATTCAGTGAGAATTTCCTCACACATTCTTTACACTTTCATGTGAAGATGTTTCCACCATCTCAGAAAAAAAAAAGACTGAGTGATAAGGAAAACTCCACCAAGGAACTTTCATGTCAAAGTACAGGCAAAAGAAAAACATGGCTGCTGTTCACCCAGGTAAGTTACAGTACTTTGGTCTGTTTTCCCAGGAGCTACTCAGAGAGGGACAGATTTTGTGAGACATATAGGAAAGAACCAATCTTTACCTAAAAACCATCTCTGGAATATCATAAAATGAGGAGCATCATTGTCAGACTGCTTTGGCACATCTTGGCCCCAAAAGGAGCAGATGAAGTATCTTTTTTTTTCAAAACAGGTTTATTGTTTTAACATATAAGAGAAATATCATAACAATTTTATACAAGTAATTAAAAATAGGTATTATTATAATATTCAACAAAACAACTAAAGTATTTACAAAGACATCCACTACAATCAGATCAATTCATTAAACTAAAATACCATGCTATTGAAATTAAAATTTTTTAACAAATTTTGTAAATTATCCCATACAATATAATAAGATGTTTTTCTATTTGTTCTTGTCCTAATTGTGTTTATTTCCATATGGCACACTATATTCATAACATTTTTAAATTCATTGAACGAAGGAGGTGTATCTGAAATCCAATTTCTAGTTATTATTTTCCTAGCCACTGCTAGAATAGACCATAACAAGGGAAGCTTAACCTTTTTAACACTTTGAGGTACAGGTGTGTTGAATAATATAAGAGATTTAGAAATAATGAAATTATCTGTAAAAAGAGCCTGCAAAAATTCATTAATTGACTTCCAGTATTCTTTCAATTTTATACAGTCATAAAACATATGAGCCCAGTCAGCATTAATTTCTACATTACATCTCTTACATAAATTATCTTTATTATTTATTTTTTTCATCGTTAAAGGTGTATAAAAAGATCTATGTAAAAATTTCCATGCATAAAGTCTCCAGACAATGGAAGACATAGTTCTATAAACAGATTCCAATATATATTGTTTATCTTGTTGATTTGGTGGGTCCCCATTAAAAGAAGTGAAATAATTCCAGTATGAATCTACACTGTAAAAAGGTTCTTGTCTGATAATTTTATGTATGTATGAAAGTTTACCTTTATCAGAAACTTTATGTTGTAAATTTAATATCAAGTAATCAATCAGTGTTGGAATAGATTCTTTAACTGTTATAGACATTAGATCTATTTTATTAATGAGATGTTGTCTAAAGGTCTGAACCTCTAACCAGCAAGTTTCTCTTAGATCAAATTCTTGTTTTAAGAAATCTAGATTTTTAACTTTATTATCAGATATCAACTGATACCAGTACGTTAGATCATTATCTATAGTTAAATGAGTTCCTTCAGAAGTAGATGACAAAAGCATACCCTGAGTATACATTATAGGGAATACAATAAAATTCCATTCCCTATACTTAGGGTGCATGAATATAAAGTTACGATAACTAATAATAATATTTAATGGGTAACAAACCATATGTTTAGGTGTAATAGGTGAAGTACAAAATTCCTTTAGTAACCATAACATGGAGTTATTTACAATCATATTTTTATGTGTTAAGGAGATTTTCATGAAGTGCATACTAATTAGCCCCCAATAATCTTTCCATTTTGTGACATATGACTGATCTATTAATAAAGTAATAACTTTTACAATAGAAGAGATAGTATATAAATTAAAGTCTGGAAAAAAAATACCCCCTTGAGGCCAGCTATTAGTATGTTTCTTTAATGCAATCCTAGGTCTGTTAGGTGCCCATAGGAAATTTAACATTAGTGTATTCAGTTTCTTGATAATTATTTTTGTAGGTGGAAGTATTATTGATTGTATTAAGTATAAAATCTTGGGGAATATTATCATTTTAATAATTGTAAGTCTCTCCTCCATAGTAAAAACATATTATTCCAGGTATAAAACAGATTTTGTATATTAAGAAAGCAGGTATTATAATTATTATATATAATAGATTTAATATCTTTAGATAGTATTATACCTAAATAAGTTATCTGACCTGAATTGGGTACATATTTAGTAAAATCACTAATGAGAATATTTTTCGTGTATATATAGGTAGTATTTTAGTTTTTTCTTCATTGAATATTAAACCAGAAATACTTTTAAAATTCATCATTTTATCAAATAGAGACTGCATAGAAGAATTAGATCCTGCTGATGTAATTAGAACATCATCTGCAAAAAGTTGAATTTTGGATGTTGTATTTTCATCTATTTCAAAACCCTCTATGTCAGTACTGTTTCTGATCAAATTAGCCCAAGGCTCCATTACTAAAGTGAATAATAGTGGAGAAAGTGGACATCCTTGTTTCGTACCTTTAACAATGGGTATTGTTTGTGAAACATATGTTCCTACCTTAATATAAGCCAACATTCCTTTGTATAAATGCTCAATTAGATTTACAAATGCATCTGAGAAGTTTGTGCACTTCATTAAGGTAACAGATAGTCCCAACTTACTGAATCAAATGCTGAACTTATATCAAGACTAATAAGTGTTAAATCTTTCTTTTTCCTATTTGCAAAATCTATTAATGTTAAAGTTCTTCTTATATTATCAAAAGGTTTTCTATTTACAATGAAGCCTGTCTGATCTATATCTATAATGCCGGGAATGATTGTCTTCAATCTATCAGCAAAGATACTCATAAACATTTTATAATCAACATTAAGTAATGAGATGGGCCGATATGAAGTACATCTAGTTGGATCTTTATTAGGTTTTAAAATTGGCGAAATAAATGTATATTGCCAAGATGGGGGGGTTATTAACTCAGTTTGGGCCAAAATAAAAACCTTATGTATTAATGAATATGTACTTTTAGAAAGGATTTTATATATCTCTGGTATAATACCATCATTACCCTGTGCTTTGTTTGATTTAAGCTTATTTATTTGTGTAATAACTTCTGTATATGAAATACTCTTGTCCAATAGTTTAATATGTTGTTTATTAAGCTTTTTATTCATGTTTGTGGTTATAAACTCCTTTATTTTATCTTTAGGTTCCATGTTAATGTTATTATGGTTAATTTTGTGAAAGTGATTTCTAAATTCATCTAGTATTTCTGGTATACTAGAAACATTCTTCTTTTCCTTAGAGAAAAGATTTCTTTGATATGGTTTTGTTTATACAACTTTTTGTTTTATTTTTAAGTCTATGTAAGTATTTGGGGCTTATTGAATAAGACAAAAACTTGTATTTCTCTAAAGTTATTTTAACTTTATGAGTTAAAATTTCTTTGTATTTCTCATTTAGTTTGTTTATTTCTTCAATAACTTTCTTGTCCATAATATTTTCTTTATTATTATGTTTATAAGAGTCTAATTTATTTTGAATATCTAACAATTCCTTATCCCAAGATTTCCTTTTATTATTATACCATCTGATACTTTGCCCATATAGATATGATTTTAAGGCATCCCAAACATAAACAATGGAGACTTCAGGAGTATTATTTATGTCTAAAAATGTTTTACTTCTGAAAATATATATTCTTTATAGTCTTTTAGTTGAGTTAAGTATGCTGGTATCCTTTTGATCTGAACATTATGAGTATTTTTTATCATGATTTCAAAAACAATGGAATTATGATCAGATATAGGACATGAAATGATTTTAGAATTAATTAAATCTGTTGCCATCTGGTTAGAAATAAAGACCCTATCTATTTTTGAATAAGTTTT